>NC_056726.1:823741932-824001932 GCF_019279795.1 Protopterus annectens
TGACCCTCTAATATACTCATTTCTAATCCTGTCCATCCTCGTCACACCCAATGCAAATCTTAACATCTTTAACTCTGCCACATCCTGCTCTGACTCCTGTCTTTTCATCAGTGCCACTATCTCCAACCCATATAACATAGCTGGTCTCACTACCAACTTGTAGACCTTCCCTTTCGCTATTACTGATACCCATCTGTCACAAATCACCAGAGGGTGGGAGGGTGACCTAATGGTTAAGGTGCTTGCCTTACAAACACAAGGTACAGGGTTTGAATCTCACAGGGGATAATTGGCTAGGCTTAAAATGGCTCACAAGGGCAGTTAGCCTAATACTAACCTATGAACCTATGAACTCCTGACACTCTTCTCCAACCCACTCCACCCCACCTCTCTTCCACACATATCATTACACTGAACTGTTGCTCTAAGTATTTAAACTCACCCACTTTCCACAGCTCTACTCCCTGCATCCTCACCATTCCTCTGTTCTCCCTCTAATTCACACACATATATTCTGTCATAGTCCTACTGACCTTCATTCCTCTCCTCTCTAGAGAATATCTCCACCTCTCCAGGGTCTCCTCAACCTGTTCCCTACTCTCACTACAAATCACAATGTAGTCTGCAAACATTAAAGTCCACAGGGACTCCTCTCTGATCTTGTCTGTTAGCCTGTCCATTACCACTGCAAATAGAAAGGGCTCAGAGCTGATCCTTGGTGTAATCCCACCTCCACCTTGAATGCATCCATCATGCCTACCACAGACCTCACCACTGTCAAACTGCTCTTGTACATATCCTGCACCACTCTTACATACTTCGCTGCCACTCCCGACTTCCTCATACAATACCATAACTCCTCTCTAGGCACCCTGTCATATGCTTTCTTTAAGTCCACAAAGACACAGTGCAACTACTTCTGACCTCTGTGTTTCTAATGCTTTAAATTTGGCTGTCAAAATAAGATGCATCACTTTTTAGACTATATTTTATATTTACCTTGTTCAGCAAAGTGCATTATTAAAAAATATATTAGTCTCTAGTAAAACACTATCTATATGAATAAAAGTGAATTTAGCAGAAGGATGTGTTAATAAATGTTGGTAAAGTGCCCAGAGTTTTTGTTTACATGTCATGTCACCTAAATGTTCAAGCTATACGTTTTTTAAAAGCCCTAGAAATTTGCCCTATATAAAATAACCCACATGTGCACTAATCTATGTAAATAATATATATGGTGCCGTTCTGGTAATTGGGGATTGGAAGGAGGTAAACAGTGTTTGTGCATGTGTTTGGGTTTTAGGGGTAGGATCAGGGTTAGGTAAGGAGATTAATTCTATGTGTTTCCATGTGTATTTTAGGATTAGGGTCAGGGTTAGGTAAAGGAATAAATGTTATGTGTTTGTTGTGAGTGTGTGTATTTAAGGATTAAGATTGGGGTTAGGTAAGGGGATAAATGTAGTTTTGGTAGTGTGAGTTTGTATGTCCGAGTATGTCTTCTGTAATGGTAGGGTTATGAGAGGTTATTTTTATTGTAAGGTGAAGAGATAGTATTGGAAGCAGGGGTAGGATTAGGGTTAGGGTTAGTATGTAAAACTAAGGTACTTCAGGGGGGAAAGAGTCTCTATTTAGAGGCTAGTGTTATGGGGGATTAGTGTGAAGACAGAGAAAGGAAATAGGTTCATAGGAGGTTACTAGGCTAGCAGCCCTAGTGCCTTTACAAGCCTAGCCGTGTTAATCCCAAGTATCCCCATTTGTTTTTTCTGGGTAGTCATGGAATTAATGAAAAGAGCAGGTCTGTGATCAACACCAGTTGCCCCTGATGAGGGACATAAGTGCCACCCTAGGTCCAAATTTTCAGTTTCCCATCCAATTATCTAGGTTGTGTTTGAATAGGGTTAGTGAGGAGCTCTGTTTTACATAAATAGGAATTCTATTCCAGAGAAGCAGCAGTCTCTGGGAGGCATATCTGTCTCTCCATCATGTTCTGTTAATGTCACAAGTTAGGTTGAGATCCCTAAAGTGAGTGACTCATGTTGCCATTTGACTTGTCGACATGCAGCATTTCCATTAGGGCAGGGTTGGAGATTGCCCTATAGGCCAGGCACAAGTCACATCTTAGCAGGCTATAAGATACAGAGTAAAGTGACAGGGCTACAGCCTGTCCACGTAGGTCATTATTTTCAAGTTCCTGTATTTTCTTAATGAGAAACCTCTGAGGTCTCTCCAGCTGCTGCAGGTGTCTGGCGAGGTACATTCAAAAGGATGCATTATACTCTATTCATGGTCTGATGAGGATCGAGTACAGTAGAGTTATAACATCCCTTGACCTGGATGCTATGCCCTTGCTTATGAGGTGCACCACATAGAAGGCTTTCCTTACCACTGTGGAAACTTGGTGGTCAAGTTCAGATTGCTATCAACTTTTGTTCCCAAGTCTTGCACTACTGGGCTGGAACTCAGTGGGGTGCTGTCAATATTGTAATTTGTAGGGACTTCCGTTTTGCCAAAGGGAATAATAATGCATTATTTTGCATTTAGTTTTAGGCCATGGCTTTGGCACCAGTCATTTGTTTGTGTTGGCCTTTCTTGTAATATGTTGACATCTCTGGAGGACTTGATGATTGCTCCCAGTTTGCAGTCATCAGTGAACATGATGAGCCAAAGGCTATCTGCTTTGGCCTGGACTTCTGAGAAATAGATGCTAACAAGTAAGGGGCCCAGCACAGACCCCTGTGGTACTCCGCTGGTGACGAGTCTCCTGGTGAAGGTGGAGTCACCAATTCTGACAGAGTGTGTTCTATCAGTGAGCCAATTGGATACCTATCTAGTAACATAAGGGTTAATCCCTATCTGGGAGAGTTTCAAAATGATGCCAGAGTGGGGAATTGTGTCAAATGCCTTGGCAAAGTTGACATAGGCTGTGTGCAGTGTATTACCTTTGTCCATGGCTTTGGTGACATTCCCAAAGAAGTCCACCAGGTTTAATAAGCATGATCTACAATTAATGAAGCCAAACTGGGCTGGAAGTCCAACATTTGTAGGTCGCCTATGTTCTTGTTCATAAGGTCCATGATAATTCATTCCACAGCCTTGCAGATGAGGCTGGTTAGACTTATGGGTCTGTAGTTCCCAAGGTCAGTTGATGCCCCCCCCCCCCTTTGTGCAGGGGGATTACTGCTACTGTTCTCCATTCTGCAGGAACATAGCCAGTTCTCAAGCTATGATTAAAGAGAATGCCATGTGGGCATTAGTGGGCCAAGTGGGTCCATTAGGTCTTATTTTAGATTGTTTAGTAAACAACCTGGGATATTATTTGGTCCCATTGAGGCTGAGTTTTTGGTCTTGGTGAGTGCAGAGATGACCTGTTCTCTAGAGATACTAGGCAGATGATTGGTGTCAGGTATGCTTTGGGATATGGTAGGTTATGATAAGGGGATGAAGTTTGCACTGAATCTGTCAGCTATCAGGCTGGTGATATCTTCTGGTGTAGTATGAATGATACCATCTACAACCAGTTCTGTGCATACCTGGGTATTCTCTTTTAGACTCTGGATGTAGTTAAGAATGCCATATGATTATTCTTGACTAGGGCTGTGATTTTAGTTTTTGTTTAGGCTTAGGAAGGAACCCTTCCTCTGCAGAGTGATATCCCTTTTGCTTTTGGACAAGTTTCTTCCTCTTGTTATGTAATCTGTTTACACTTGAAGTCCACCATGGTGGCTTGTTTTCACAAGAAGACCTGGTTTTGATCTGGTTAGGTACAGCAGAGTATATGCAGTTGCTTAAGTGTTTGTACAGGATACTTGCTTATACTTCTGCATAGTGATCATTGATGTCTGCGATTGCGGGTGGTATGAAGCTTTTTATACCATCACTTAGTAGGCTTTACCTGTGAGGGTGTAAATTCCAGTAATTACTTCAAACAAGACTGATTTGTGGTCTGACCTAACCAGGGAGGGCATCACACATGAGGAAGTACAGTGACCCCCCCCCCCATGCTGGTGAATACTATGTCCAGAATATTACAGCCCCTAGTGGGGATGCAGACCATCTGTTCCAGAGCATTTGTGTTAGCAAAGTCCAGGGACCTCTGGGCAAGTGTGTGTTTGCTCATGTATATCCCCCAGTTTATGGAAAGATAATCTCCCATTACTAAAGTGTTGGCCAGTTTTCCTTTCTTTATCTTGTGCAGGTTCAGTATTTATGGAGTTCGATGTTACTTATGTTTAAACCTCTTAATGATGCTATTTTATGTTCACAATTAAATAATTTCAGTTATACATAATGGAATCATATATAATAAGCCAGTGAAAGAGACAATGACACTGACTAGTGTTTTATATAGAGAGGGAAGAAATCCTCTTCAGCATATAGAGGTCCTGTCCTTTAGAGCATTGTACCCTAAATCTTTCTTTATGTAGTTTCTGGTGCAGAAGCTAGATTAAATTTGACACACTTCTCTGAACGACATTCATTTTTGTCATTGTGTTTGGAAAAATGGGGTGTCTTGAATCACTGTCAGTCCTTCTGAGGGAGTTTTAAAAACTTTCTACACTTATGAATAACATTTGCTATTTTTTGCTGATGACACCTTTCTCTGTCATCTGAGTATCATCCCAACCTTACTTACTCTGCCCTTTGTATTTGGGCAACAGATATAATTATTAGCTCCATGGCATAGCGGGATGGACCCTGACTGTGACCCAGGTGGCCAGGGTTTCATTAGCAGCCCTGGCACTGAAGGAGCCATACAGGGAGGGAAAACTGTAAAGGGGCAGGACACACTTTCCTCTTCATAGGGGTGGGGCGGGTTGCACACAATCAGGAGCATATGCAGGCAGTGAGATTTCTATAGTGGGGACCAGAAAAACACCACTCATGCTTCTAGGGGAATGTGTCTCATTTGATGATATACTTTTTGCAAAGTGAGGGCACTACCTCTAAGGTCAGTCCCTTTCACAACTGCCAGCACTTGGCCAAATGCATGCTGGGGCCAGAGCCAATAAGGAAACAAAAAAACGATGGCTGCCTGAATGATGGCCTCTCCTGGTTAACTTTCACTCTGGTGATTTGGAATGAATGGATTGATTGGTCAGGAACAGTTTGATGATTGGTAGGCAGTAAGGGGACAAAAATGGCAAACTAAATAGCTATAATTTTTCTCTGAGCATTTTTTCAGATTGTTTTACTATAACTTTACCATTCCATTTAGTGGTGTTCTCTTTGGGGATTTTGTTTATCAGGTGTATCATGTTGTACTTTGCTGAATTAATTCTAAGTTGCCAGGTATTTGATAGTCTCATCAGCTCTTTCACTTGTATGACAGCATTACTGCAAATCATTATGAGAGCTGCACAGACAGACAGACAGACACGTACACTCATGGGTGCACGCACGTGCGCCCACACACACACACACACACACACACACACACACACACACACACACACACACACACACACACACACACACACACACGCACACTTTTAACTACTGTATCTCAGCATCATACTTGTATGCAGACTCTAAAAAAGGCTGAGCCTGAATCTTGAAGTACGAGAAGCACAACTGTTTTTATTATGGGGGTTTTCATCAGTGTTGTCTTTTATTTTGCTGTTCACACAACTTTTACATCAGACAATCTGATGACTCACCTTAAGAATGCTAGAACTGAATATTAGGTGTCTAGCAAGAATTTTGCTACAGGCTTGGTAAGCAATGTTCACAGTTTGTATTTTGTTTGCTATATCATTTAATCAGGCAAAGAAATGCACTGAATTCATCTGACAAGATATTATGTTTTGCATAGTAGGAAATGTGGCATCATGCAAACTGGTAACGAAGCAGGTTCAAGTGGAAATCTGAGGACAGCTCTTTAGAGGGGGGAAGGGTAGAGGGCAGATAGAACAGTATGTGAGATGGCTTTCTTTGTAGCTAGAGTGTTAAGATAGGGAAGAGAAGTGTGGAACTGTATTATGTGGTTACCGAACTGTGAAGCATTGGATGATACCTACATGAGCTGGGCAGATAGGCTTGTAATATTTTTAGACAGATTAGACAAGCAGTAATGATTTGTTTTTCTGGCAGTATCATGCATAAATATTTACACATATGAAAGTTGTATAACTTGTCAGCTTTTTCTAGACTTGGTAATAGTTATTTCAAACTCAAGTGTCTCATAACTAACATTTCCCTATAATGTCACTCTAATGTAAGCATGCCATCCAGTAGAAAACCAGAGTTTCTGATATATATATATATATATATATATATATATATATATATATATATATAGGTTTGGAAGCAGAATGTCGAAAGACAGTTACACGAATCCTGGAAGGTCGAATGTCACTTTTTCAAGGTTTCTCAACTTCGATTTTTATATATTTGAATCCACAACAGCGAATGCACACTAGCATTCGCCATTGTGGATTCATCGTTTAGAATGGAGATTGTACTGTACTATAGTGGGGATTGGGAAATTTACCCTTTCTCTCGCTGTAGTATGATCTCAGAGTTTGTATATATAAGTAGCAGGGGGTGTGTGGGGTGTAGGGGGGTTTGCCCCCCTGCAAAATGTTAGTAGAACATAACCGGAAGTCCAGATAGGTTCAGTAAAGCTGACATTGCTGACTTTCTTAAATTACCACTTTCAGTGCTGTGATCGTTTGGAATTTGGATTTTACGACATTTTAATTCAAGTAAGTAATCACTCACAAAAGTATGTTGTAAGATTTTCATGGTAAACTATAAAATCTACTCTTCCCTCATTAGGCCAATCATCGAGTACAATGCCCCATTTGGCATGTACCTCACTAGACACCTACAACAACTGGAGCGGCCACAAAAATACCTCACAAAGAAGGTCTTAGGCCTTAAACACTTGTCCTGTATGGACAGACTCAAAAAACTCCAACTATTCTCTGTCTCATATCGCCTACTTAGAGGTGATCTCTGCTTGACTTACAAAGCCATGTCTGACCCAGCTCTGTTAGAAATGCTACATTTAAAGAAATCCCAATCCCTCCGCACTACATGCTCCAGAGACCTCAACCTCATTACCACAATCAACAGAACAAGCTGGAGGGACAATTTCATAACACAGATGGCCCATGCTATGGAATAGACTTACCATACATATAAAGCAGAGTACCTCACTGGCCCTCTTCAAGAGACATCTTGATGAGTGGATGGGAAATAAAAAAATTCACCCCTGGGATAACTCCAGTGGCTCTACTTGACAGAGGCACTGGGAACTAAGGTCGGGTGACACGATGCCAGGGTAATCATATGGGCTAGATTGTAAAGGGCCCAGGGCCATTAGCCTAGTACACACCTATGAACCTATATCTATCTATACACACACACACATATATATATATATATATATATAAATGCATACACACACACACACACACACACACACACACACACACACACACACATATATATATATATATAAAGAGAGAGAGAGAGAGAGAGATATGAAAGTCTATGATCTTAGAGTAAGTTTGCTTGTTTTCATGTACTTGCCTTCTTCAGTGACATTCTTCAGATACGTTAATACACGTTGATAACCTGCATTTTCTTCTTCTCCAACCTAGAATATAAAGACAAAAAGTACTACAGTTTAAAACTTCAGTATTTGTCTTCAGCCGGATAGACTCATGCACACGTCTAAGTTATGCATTAGGTAAGTACATCTGAAGTATGGTAAGCTTCTGACAAATAAACAGGCTTCTGCCTATATTAATTGATCAGACATCATTCCAATGTTTTCTACAAAAGGTTCACTGTATTCTCTTCAATATGTGTTAAATGGGTTTATATGATTTCACTAAGTTTTTGGAAACTTGAAACTGATATGGTCGAGGCCATATGACTGAGTTTCAGAAAACTCGAAAAAAAAAAAACACGTTACAGTGGTGAAAAGGGTAAAATCCCCTTTGAAGCAGTTCTATGTAGTACAGGTACATTGGGGTCGGGGAATTTACCCTCTTCCCACTGTAGTGTGATCCATTAGTTGGTATATATAATTTGCAGGGGGTGTGGGGGTTGAATGGGGCTTTCCTCCTGTAAAAACATTATTTTCTATTTTTATTTTTATTTTGAGTTTTTGGAAACTTGATCATCTAGTCTCAAACATACAAATTTCGAGCTTCTGAAAACTCAATGGAATCATATAAACTTGTGTTAAATACCCATGTTGGTATTGCTTTCCTGAATCTCTCAAATAACTGAGCATGTAATGCTTTTTTTCTGTGGTGTTGGATGAAGCTCTTTTAGATCAATGTGTTTTCACTGAACTAACCTAAATTCGAGAATGCACTGTGGAAGTCAGCCAGGAGAGCTTCATAAAACTGGCATCACATAAGAGACGGATATTTGTGTGAATCAAAATGCAGAGCAAAAAGATAAAAAACACACACACACACACACAAAACTATTGTTTTTTTAAGTTCTGACATCAAAAGTGACAAGAAAATGTACAATTAAAGTAGGAGGAATCAGGAAAGTCAGTCAAAAAATCAAAAAGTCACCACTAAAGAAAAAGACAAGAAATATAGTCATGGGAGACAAAACATTTTAGGTACACTGATTTATTAAGAACTTAACTTTGTTTTAACTTTTGAGTTGAGTTTTAATGTTGAAAGACTTATTGTTGCATTTCCCATTTTAATTCCATTGTGCCTGTGTGCAGACAGCTAAATAAATACACAAATCAATAGCTAAATAAAGAGGCAAAAAAGACAAATAGCTTAAAAAACTGCATAAGGTGGACAGGAAATGCTTTTTTATGTCTTAAACAAAAAATAAGCATATTACCTGTAAAGCACTGATGCCCAGTAAGCATACCCCTGGTGTTATATTCATAATTACCACATTCAAGCATACAATGCCTTTTGTGTCCATTTCCAATTCACACCCATAGCTTCTTATGGTATCCAGACCTTTTTGGAGTCTGGTTTCTTTACTCAGTAACTTTCCAACTAATAATAGGCAGTATTAGAAAGGGCAAGGAGTTATTAAGAAATGACACCAAGATAGTTATTTGAAGATTTGCTGCAGTAGTGAAAATAATTACTGTCACTTATTATTCATATTTACATAACTGAAAGCCTTACATGTTATTGAGGGGTATAGTGTGATATGCCATGTTGAGAGAGAGAGGAAAATTTATTGTTAATGACCACTTTTATCAAACTATGTCTGAGATATTGTTAGTTTTTTAGTAATTAAGAAAATAAGCAATATTTCCCTATGAACTTAATACTTCAAAACCAAGTGACTTACAAACTGTTGCATAATATCAGGTGAAACCTTAGATGTTATTGAAGAAAACTGTCTTTGATATTTGCACTGTAAGTAGCACATCTTGAGAGATAGTCAGTGCTATTTATATTGCTAATTATACAATTAAGTATATGTTTTCATATTTCTGTTAATATCTCAATAAACCTGCACTTGTAGAGAATTTTTTATCATGTGAAAGCTTATGTTTGACTAACAAAAGCATTCTAACAATACATATCTAGGTTGGAAAGGTTTCAAGATATGAGAATTTGTTAAAGTTTAGCAAAAACTACAATTTGGGGTTCATGTACATTATAATACATTATAGTATTTATGGAAAGACTATGAATGCACTGCCTATTATCACTGGAAAGAATACTTCTAACTGATAACATTGCTCTTTGTGCAGTTCTAATAGCTTTTTTACTGTTTGCAAAATATTTACATTTATCTATCTTATGCTTTTTTAATTTATTTTTCAGAAAATGCTCTGCAATGCAAGCTATGTGTAGTCTGCAAGAGGGGTGACATTCCACACCACATAGGTGTTAATGAGTTACTGTACATCATAAATTACAAAATATCCATGAACACTACATTTGTGCAAAGCAGAAATCATTAAGATTCACTGCAATGCCTTATGAAAGGCCGGTACATATCTAAGTCCAAGACATGTCCCACTCTATAAGGTTCTAGAACTCTCTCAAGTACATTCATTCCTCCTTTACCAACTGCTGAGTACTATACCATCCATGCCTTAGTTAGAGTGGGCTTTAAATGCTGACATGTCAAGGTTCTTGCTAAACCATCTTTATAATGGATCTGGATGATAATTTAAGCTACCAACTTAATGAATTCCAGCTTATAAAACTTCAGCTTTTGAAAACCTCAGTATATCTTGAAGCTGTTGAAAATCAGCTAATCAAAAGACTAAAACCTCAGCTCCTGTGCTTTCAAACCAAAAGTCAGCAATTCTCAGTAAATAAGTATTTTTGCAGGGTGGCAAGGCCCCCTCCACCCTATACCATTACTACTTAGGTGTAGTAAGTTTGAAATCGCACAGTCACTAATAAGATGGAACAGCCTAACTGAATATAAACTGGGCTATTTTCCTATCTGCAGTAGCACTTTCAGTTTTCACTTGTGGTACTTAATCAGTGGGATTATTAAGAAGAGGAAACTGAGCATCTTCCTCTGGATGAGTTATCTCTCATTATAATGAACTACATTCTTTACAATACCTGCCTTCTACACTACCTGACATATGCAGGCAAGCAGCAGTGCTTGCAAATGTGAAGTGGACAGGAATCTTCCATGAAACAGGTCCTAATGCCTCCAGGGCTGCTGAGAGTACTGTCGGGCACTTCCAAGAGGGAATATGTAGAAACATTCCCATAGTCCCCGTAGAAATCGCTGCTTCATTTCTCGATGCAGCTTTAGCTTTTGTAAACAGGGAGAATATTGCCACTACCAGAGTATGTGCTCTAGCAATGGTGCAGCATTTTGAACATTTATAGCACAGAGTATCAATTCCTTCCAGGTAGTGTGAGCAAATATGAGACAGTGGAATGTTACATGTGTGGTTCTTAACCAGAATCCAGCAGCCACAAAGGAATAATAATATATACAGCTGTGGCACAGAATGGAGAGGTTTAAAAGTAAAGCCTGGACCCTCACAGACTATTTTCTGTATCACTGTCTTCCTCCTTCAGTTGAGAGGGAGCTCTTCCATCACTTTACTTATATGCACAGTATCCCTGACATTTAAATGCTTGTTCGGCTTGCAGAGCACCTGCAACATCTTTAACTCCATGTTGTTTTGTTGCTTGTGTAGCTCCACCAAGACTGGAAGAAGGGAGAATACTCCATAAAATGTTGTTATGAACAATTGCAGGCAAGCGTAAATGTATAGCAAGAAACTTGCTTGACTGTAGCCATGAACAAGCTGAGTTTTTGACTCTGAACCAAGCCAAAGCAATGTTTGGAGTGTACCAACTAGATGCTGGGAATGTGTATAATTCTGTCTGTGTGTGTAGTAATGCCCAACATAGCAACTCCAATATTTGTCAAAATAGGGGAAACTTCTGGGTGCATTATCAAAAATTTGTGAAGAGAAAGAACCATGATATATGGACCCATGAGGAAACCCCCTCCTCACTTTAAAGGAATGAGGTAAGGAAGGCATGTTAATTTTCTTTCACCTCCTCTGTTAAATAAATCCAAATCCTACTATTCAGTTTTCAGTAGCTGCTATTCTTTAGGCTGCCATGGAATGCATCAAATGTTGCTCCTTTAACAAGAACATCATATGCAAGATACTAAACCTGCCCAGCAGAGAGACAGACCAAAGGCACTCAAGATGTTACCAAGTGGTTTTACGCCCTCTTCTGGTACATATTATGATGGTTTGGATAATGAGATCTTAGGGGACAAAGATACAGAGTTGAACCAAATAAATAAAGAACTGAATTACTATTTCAACAGTTCAGCTGAATCATTTGTTGTTGTTGCATTAGCTTTTAATTCTGGGAACTCTGCGAAAGCAGCCCAAACCAGATACTACGTGTCAATGTCTATAAAGGTCTCTATTAAGAACAAAGTAGCCATATGTGAACAGGTGTAGAGTAACCTCTAAACCCATATCCTGCAACCCTTAACCATGCATGTGAGCTCTAGTGGCTGAAGACAAAGGTTTTCTTGCGGAAATGAACAAAAGAAGGCTAAACAGACACAGCAGTAAGTCTGTCATCACTGTGACTATTGGAAGGGTTTATGCAGGCTTTTCATTATTGATAAAAGTATTAGGAATGTCAAAGTGGCTCAGAATATTCCAGCAACAGCCACACATAATCTAATTAGCATAAAGTGCATATTCAACAACATAACCCATCCAACTTCTAAAATGATCACAAGATATCATCACTCCAGAACAAAAGTTTAAAAAACAAAAAATAAATTACAATTTTTTTTTTCGTGGTGCTCCAGTTTCCACCCACATTCCAAAAGCATGCAGTAGGTAGACTGGATACTGTAAACTGCATATAGGTGTGAACTGTAACTGGTTTTATCACTTTTTCCATTAAAGTGAATGCTTTTTTTACTTCATATTTAGAGTGTCAACACAGTTTTTTGACAATGTACTGCATCACTATCTGTTCATTTCCTAAAACGAACAACTATACAAAATGTTTTATCACTAAAGAGGAGTCATGAGCAACTGTAAATAATAATTTAAAACTGAACTTGGTTTTACAGCTGCATGTTGTGTGCACAGATACACATCCAGACACACACATGCACATTTTACACATGCAGACACGTATACTTATATAGACACAGCTTTATAAAATTCAGTAACCCTAGCCTAGAAAACATAAGAAATAGCAAATCGTGGTCAAATAGTCTGCATGCTGACCAACTCGGAAGCACATATTGATGAAGCTGACTAGGCCAAAACTGTATCCATCTCAACATTTATTCCATCTTGAGTTTCTAAATGGAAGAAATGTCACGCATGCCACTGTCAACATCAAAGGATATCAGCCTTAAAACTGGTAAGTGACAGTGTTTGCCAAAAAATCCCCCACTTTTCTGCATAATAGTTTTAACTTGGTTATAATTCTCAGTTTAGCAAATATGATCTGTCTCTTTAAAAGACCAAATGATTTCATTGTCTAGTGAAATGATGGGGTTTAAAGAGAAACAGTGTGAGGTATCATCCTACAGATGATATATTAAGACTGTTCTTTAAAAGGTTCATGTGCACAAAAGAAAAATACATTTACATAACAATGGGCGGCACAATGCCAGGGCACTTCTATGGCCTAGACTTGTAAAGGCTCCAGGGCCATTAGCCTAGTACTTACCTATGAACCTATGAACCTACGAAGATTAGCACTGCTAATTAGAAATTCATGTTTAGAGCATTTTTCAATTTACCTGCTACTGCAGAGTGCAGAATTGGCTTCTGTACTGTGTTCTTTTTCAGTTCCTCTCTATAGGCCATAACATGTTGAAAAATATTTAGTATACAGATTAATGCTGCCTGTTGGATCTAATTTCTGGATGGCTTCAGAGTTCAGAATTAGACTCCATATTAAATTATACATTACCAGTACTTGCTTCCCTCTTCTCAAACAATTGCAAACATACAGGCAGAGAGGCATACTCACAGCTCTCTTTCTATCACCATGTTGATGATATTCTGAGTATGGGCTGTCGATGTGATGGCAGGTGAGGTGGAGCAAACAGATGTAGAGATTGTGATTTAAAAGCGCCAATTGGAATTTCATGGCGCCCTGTTATTTTAAAGTGAAATTCTGGATTTTCTGACAAATATGGGAAAGTTGAGGGGTATGTTGTATTCCAGTATTTTCTTTGTACCTTTGGACTTTCTGTAGTTGTTCAAGGGGTTTCATTAGGTAAGTACAAAATTCTGACTGCACTCTTTAACGGGCTAGATTAGTGCTTTGTATACAGCGGTACAATTATTTTTGTGGATCACTCTGATTTCCCCTTTAGTATTAGATGAGCAGTCGCAAACACTTTCCTAAAGAATGCATGGACATGTTGATCAAAGATGTGGGTGATATCTATAGGTGCTTACTTTCCAAATGATGATACCCATTCTGAGTATACAATCAACAGTTTTACGATCAAAGTACCTAGTATTCTTCCTAAAGCATTAGATACTGCATTTTCTTTATGTCAAAGGTCATAACTACTTGTGACAACAGGCATGTTCTATGGGCAGACCAAGCTTACTATTTGTATCCAAATGTTGAATATGGGGATCCTCTGTAGATGTAATCGGCATGTGGATTAGCATTGTAGCTTATTTATAGAGGTAATGTTGAGCAGTATATACTGCTATTACATATGGTTGTTACAGATATCTCTACAGAATTATAAAAGTGCATAATGCAATGCAATGCTACTATGAAATACAAAACTACCTATACAATACCAGGCAGACTTTCCCGGTAACAAATGTTAAATAAATAAATAAATAAAATAAAGATGCCCCATTCTCCTGTGACACAGGAGCATATTCTGTGCAATCTGCTCATGAGGTAAAAAACTTTAACAAGAAATGCAAGAACCATGAATTAAATGTCCTGCGAGGACTCATTTAACTATGTCTGTCCTGCATAGTTACTATATATCTTCTTCCCATTGCCATATGTCAAAATGGCACCTCCTCGGGTCACTCTAATGGTGCCTGCACTGATCACTATAATGGCTGATGCCAGTAGTAGCTGTTCCACCCTCAGTGCCTTCGAAGCCATAGCCATGGAGCAGATCACAATACAGGGAAAAATGGAAGCCTGCTCACATCCATGCACATTGCTGCTGTCAACACTTGACATGCATTTTTAGACACGTCATTAGCCCTTCACATTGTTATGCCACAAGAGAGAGAAGCACTAATACTGATGGAGTGACAGGATGGTGGTAGCTGTGAACTATGGCATGTTACATCTGTAATATCAGTGTAGTACCTATATAGGTTCCATTTCTGCGCGTTAACACTATAGGCCATAGGTGAACTGTGCAATGAGATAAAAGTACAATTCAAAAACATTTTGTTTAGATAGGTTCATTAGCATAATGATCACACTAAGAGGATTGTAATTTCACAACAGAAAGAGCTGCAGACATTACTTTGGAAGTCTTCCACAGAAAAGCCTGTGAAGTGACAAACACAGAGGAGGAAAAAATTCTGTCACTTGTACAAGCAGTCAAGAGAGTCAAGTGATTGAGGAGGTTATTATTGTTATTTTGATTGTTAATATACTGTAGTTGTCAATTGTTTAATGAAGTATCTGAAACAGTGTTGGGGTAGGGAGATGAGCTAATGGGTGTAGCTGACAACAGGTACACACTGTCTGGGGTAAAGTGAACACTTGCAGGGGATGGTACATAGTAACTAAACTACACAACAGTAGGGTTTAATGACTGCAGTACTATGTGGGTGAAATAGGCTCTGATTTTGGCCATGAACTGTGAGTGTTCTGGTCACTAGGGTATGCAAGTCTTATAAAGTGTTCTGTTTGATTCTAACTTCCGAATTTGCTGTTGTATCCTGTAAGGGGATGGTTACATCTGCAATTGGGTCGTATTCTGTGAGATCCCATGTATGAAAACATGTTTGTCTAATGAAGCAACAACACATTAGCTGTACTTTTACCAGTGTGGGTAGATGGGTTAGGGGTGGTCACATGTGCTTACAATGGTTGTGTGTACAGTGGACCTTATACTCCACATCTGTCCATGCTGTGAGTGTGTGACTGGTACCACTCACTCCAGTGATCTCAACCTAGCCTGTGACATTAACAGAACATGCTGGAGAGACAAATATATCTTCCAGAGATTGCCACTCCTCTATAACAAACTCCCAGTTCATATGAAGCAAAGGCCCTCAGTGACCCTATTCAAGCGCAACCTATACAATTGGATGGGAGACCATAAACTCACTCCAGGGGTGGCACCTATATCCCTCATGGATAGGAGTAGTTGATGCTGATCATAGACTCGCTCTGTGAATAAAACCATCTAATCAACATTAATTAGGGAACATGGGTATTAGATGGTTAGGCTTGTAAAGACTCTAGGGCTATTAACCTAGCAACCTCAAATGAACTTATGAACTTATGGTATGTTCATCTATCTTTTATAATCACCTCCTAGTATGGACTACAGCTGATTGGCAAGATTTGTATGTGCCTTTGTTGACAAGGAGGGCCTAACTATCACTGAGTATGTGTTCTGGCCTGCTAATACCCTGCTCAGTTTTTGCAGCAAACACAACTGTATTGCCTGCTTCAGGGAATTACTTTATGGAAGAATGATCCTAAGGCCTCTACAGTATGTCTGAACCTTCTGTTCCTACAACTTTACCATTGTGGTGTACATCTGGATTATGATTCTTGTAGTAGAGGAATCCACAAATTCCCAAAATGGGACATTTTTTTATGGAAGCATGAACTTTGCAAGACAAACTATACATACGATGTATACAAAGAACTAGACCACATATTTAACAAAATAGGAACTTACTCTTATGGAATTTGAGTTGTTTCTCTTGATTCTTATAACATTAAGGTATTTCAGATAAAAAGTAATAATTTTATGCAGCTTTTACTGGATACTTGTTTTTTTCCCCACAGTTTCATGACAGTTCTGATTTTTCATATTTTGTGGTACAGAAAGCAACTTCCAAATAGGACTATCCCATGTGAAGTGGGACAGGTGGTAAATGTAATGTAGAAAGCCTTATGTGAATAACACTAGGGGATGACAAACACATCCTGAAAGATATCTTGGTGTAGAACTCAGCCTACTGTTGGTCTGCACACACACAGTACTCATCACTTAAGTACATTGTAGAAGCAGACATATTTTATTTAACATTCACTGTGTATGTCATTGTCAAGGAGGTTGTTGAAAATGGTAGGCAAATCCAATGCTGGGAAGTATAGACAGAGCCACTTGTTATGACATACCTCCCTGGGGAATCATCAACTGGTATTCAAGGCACTCTTTGCAGTTTTGCACCCAAGTTCAGAACTCCATCATGACCATACATGGTCAGAGTGAAGATCTCTGTGGATGCCCTAGACCTATGTACATCAGGCACAGGTTCAGTGCTGTTACATCTGCTGGAATTGTGTCCTTGTGCACTGAGACACGTCCATCAGCAATACCCACCACTGGTCAGTTAAACCACAAAGGAGACACCACTGCCTCCTTGCTCAGGCTCAATGGCTCTTTACATTTGCCTGTCCATGATTCGCACATTAGGCCACAGCCACTCACACACTGCTTGTAGTTGACAGCTGTCTCTGTAGCATGTCAAGACTGTGCATATGCAGCTAAATCTTATATTTAAGGGGTGAAATAAAACATTTCAACGCTTTACAGGAAAAGATCACTCCGACTCTGCACTAGACTACTGTGAGGACACGGTTCGCTTGCTTTCCTTTATATTGCCTTCTTCTAGTTTGTATATTGCGATGTATTTTCATTACACTGTATTTTAATTTTATTCGGTTTGTTATTGCACATTTAAACTAGTAAAGAAACCAGAGCTGTCTCTGCCTTTGAGTCACATAGAAATTAGAATGGGTCACTTAAGATTAATTATCTGTGAACTGATGGAAAGGGCGGCCATGGTGGTGCAGCTGTTAGTGTTGCTGCCTCACAGCAAGGGGTCCCCTACAGATGATTGAACTTCCAAAACGCCAACTTTTATATTGCTGAGACCATATGATCAAATTTTGGAAGTTCGAACGTTCTGAATGGACAGCTCCCTATAGCACGGACCGGGAAAATTTCCATTTACTGCACTGTAGTGTGATCTCAGACTTGGTATATTTAAATAGCACGGGGTGTGGGGGGTGCAGGCTTGCCCCCCTGCTAGCAAAGTGTTGGTAGGTTTTTTTTTTTTTTTTTTTTTTTACATGTTAGAAATTTCAAAAGTCAAACATACGATCTTGGCCATATGGGTTTCGGCTTTTTGAAATTTCGATCATGTATACTAGACCCACAGCTAGAGTTTGTCTGGTTCGATTCTTGGGTGGGATGCCTTCTGTGTGGAGTCTGCATGTCCTCCCTGCGATCATGTGGGTTTCTTCTAGGTGCTCTGGTTTCCTCCCACATCCCAAAAATGTGCTGTAGGTGGATTGGACACTCTAAATTGGCCCTAGGTATGAGTGTGTGCATGTGTCTGCCTTCTGTGGGAGGTTGGATGCCAGGCTGGCAACTCGACACCATAAAACTCCACTGCCAATTGTTCTGTGGAATGCTGCTGTGCTGTGGCAAACCCTAACCAGGAAAAGCCAAAAGGAGAAGAAGAAGACCTGTGAACTGATGGAAGACTTAGGAACTAAACCTACCTTATACTTAAAGGGTAAAATTAAACATTTCAGGGTTTTACTGGAAAAGCTCACTCAGAGTGCCATAGATTGCTGTGAAGAAAAGGTTAGTTTGTTTTTCTTTATATTACTTTCTTGTAATTTTCACTGCTTTATTGCTTTCTTGTATTTTGTATAGTGTAATGTATCTCTATTACTGTCTTTCTAGTTGCCTGCCCCTTATGTAAACTTGACCACATAATTCTTTCCCTCTCCTCTTTCATTGGCTATTGTCAGTAAGCAAACAATTATTATTTTGTTAAATCACTCTCCTTCAACTATTTTAAATTCATTGTCCCTCCTACTGTATTCCATAGAGCCAGAACATTAAGTGCCCATCCAATCTGTCTTGTGATTTTAAAATTAGTGGCTGTCCCCTTAGTCTGCTAAAGCTTGAGTTACCCCTTGTTCATATCTGCTTAGTGCACACTGCAGCTCTTAGGATATTAACACATTTTTCCTTCTTATCTTTAAACTCTGGACCACCAATCAGTGGAGAATCCACATTCTGCCTGTCAATAGCCATGTTGCATTAGTACTTTTGGCTTGCTCTATGTGAGAGAAGGAGTATAAGGGCATTATTTCCTGCAGACTACTGATCAATAGAAAGCATGATAACTGTTTCAAAGGTGCCAGTTTGGAAGCTGTACTCTGTTTTGCACCTAGTGAGAGAAGAAGCAGATTGCAATGATTCCTGACTGTTTCTAATTGGGTGGTGAGCATCTGTGTGGGACCTTCCTTATTGGTCTGGTTGCTATTCAAGACATCTACCAGTAAAAAGCTACAGCAAGTCTACAGTCCTTTGCATCATCTTGGACAAGAATGTTGATCTCCAAAGAGTCTCTCTGGTTCTTATCGTACCATTAGTGATACTGTTATCTCCTGGTGAGAGAAGAAGCAATAGGGCATTGTATCCTACCAGTGTGAAGATGTGATGAGGCCAGCTCTAATAGTGGTGAGAGAAGAAGCAGTAGGGCATTGTATCCCATCAGTGTGAAGATGTGGTGAGGCCAGCTCTAATAGTGGTGAGAGAAGAAGCAGTAGGGCATTGTATCCCATCAGTGTGAAGATGTGGTGAGGCCAGCTCTAATAGTGGTGAGAGAAGAAGCAGTAGGGCCTTGTATCCTACCAGTGTGAAGATGTGGTGAGGCCAGCTCTAATAGTGGTGAGAGAAGAAGCAGTAGGGCATTGTATCCCATCAGTGTGAAGATGTGGTGAGGCCAGCTCTAATAGTAGCCAGTTAGCTGAACCCCCACTATTCATGATTCTTGACAAAACTAATTCCTTCTGCTTGAGTTGCTGCTCTCTAACTTAACTTCAGAATATCTCCTTAAATACTTCAACCATCAATTAGTTCAGCTACAGTAGTTTCCCCTCAAGTGATTGGTAATGTTCTGTATAGACACAGGCACCTTGAGCTGATATTTTTCCTGTAAAAGCATTCTTGAAATTTCACCAATAACTTGTTGCACTCAGGGAGCTAGTTTATGCAATGACAAGCATTATCCCCAGAGCTGCAAACTAGATAGTCCTGACTTTACACTATATTCTCACCACAACCATGTAATAAAAAAAGGTCTGTTGCCATGGATATGAAATTTCCCACTTGGGTATGCACATCCTGAGGCAATGTAGAAATTGCCTCATATTTACAAACAATCAGATAATTCTCAAACAAACTGAAAGCTCTCACATAAAAGCACTCCTAATGTCAAAAAAGGTTGTCAGTAGTACACATGCTGCACCGATCACACACTGCATGAAGCAGTTGCATAGACCCACATATACTGACACACTTAAATGTAATCTTCCTAAACCCCAGAGACCTCCTAGACAAAGCACACATAAGAAATGCCCTCAGCAGCCTGAAATGGACTCTTTCAAAACAACATCCACATCAACATATACAATCACATCTCACGGAGTTTCTACTTCTAAGCCCGTAAGGCAAGCCACCAGACAATCCAACATTCTGAGACACACTGATAACCCTCTTACCAGAATGAGTAAGGAGAAAGTCATGGTCAGTTGTTTATCATGGGCCATGATCTGCCACATTACACATGCACTCAGGTCATTGGACCACAAATGTCAGTATGACTCAGTCATAGTCTGTGTGGGTGTAAATGACCTGAGACATAGCTCCCTAGACTGTATGACGAGAGAAATCATGGAGCTTTTAGAATATGTCTCTCAGGCTGGTATGAGCCTAATATTCAACACCATTCTACCTTCTCCAAGGATGATGCCACAATATGAACAGAAGCTGAGTGACTTTAATGATTGACTTAGTTTCTGTTGTTAATCTAAGGGGGTGCTATATTTGTGAGCATGAAAGAGATGGTCAACAGCCCACACTGCTTTGCCAGAGATGGTCTGCACCTTTCCTCTCTAGACTTTTAAATATTAGCTAAAACATTGTCTTCCCCCATAGTGCCTTTTTTAGGCAATATCAAACTGAAAATACTCCTGACATAGCAACTCTAAATCAAGAAAATCTAATGGCATAACTGCTCAATGCTAGAAGTCTAAACGAGAAACTCAACTCTCTACAAGCTCTCCTCACCCTAGAGAATGCTGATGTATGTGTGGTCCCTGAGATATGGTTTAAAGCCATGAAGAGCACCCCGGCAGTGCAAAGGTATAACGCCTTCCACACATTTAGACCAGCTGCTACTCAGGCAGGGACTTAAGGCGGAGAAATCTTGATTTAAATCAAAAACAAATATACCTGTCCTAAAGGTTGGTCAAACAGGATGATGCACTTGAGCTTCTCCACTTTTAAGTCACCATAGGCAAAAATATCATACCACTTCCTTCCCTACCAGCCGAATGTCCTTTTCTATGACCCAGGAAATGCATAACATGTACTTAAGCTTACTAGTAACACTCACCATCCAACTCACTACCATATTCATTGGTGACTTTTATTATCCCACTATTAACTGGGAATCATATATGACACCAAACATGCAGGCACATAGATTCCTGTATTCTGTAAACATAGACTTCCTGTGCCAGATTGCCAATATGCTGACCAGAGGTACAAACATACTCAATCTGGTCCTCACTAATATATGAGAGTGTTGCATACTCCTAGTCTAATGCATTCTGTGGTGTGGTCAGATCACAATGCAGTCCCCGTTGAAGTAAAAATAAAACCCAGAGCCCCAGTTAACACTGGAATGTTCAGGAACTATTCTAAGGCTGTCTTCCTACTATTAAGTGATAACCTCACAAAAGTTCAAGCCTCCCTAAATCCTGAGAACACTGCTGCCAATGTGGAGCTGTTTACAGAAACCTTATATAAACATGTTAATAGCTGCATAGAGGCAGCTGTACCAACCAGAAAAAAGTACAGAACTAACTCCAAAAACAAGCAACCCTTGTGGAATCACAACATCAATACACTGTATAACAGAAGAAAGAAAATCATGGCAAAATTTATGAGTTGTAGCACCCAGCAGTGTAAATGTTCTCTCATCAAACTAAACAAACAACTCAGAGGACAAATAAAGTCTACCAAATCCAAATTTGAGGTAAATTTTGATTTGGAGGCCCAGGACAACCACAAGGCATTCTTTAGCTACATCTGCAACCTCAAAGGTAGTATACAATTGTCTGCAGAACTTACCGTTAATGGAGCCACCTATAATGAACCAGAAGAAATAGCAGACTGGCAGACAAATTTAGCTCTAACTATAACCCTACCCCCTATCTCCCCTGAGGAAATTTCATCAAATATAACTCCCCCTACTATTACTAGAGAACAGGCCCTCAATGCTCTCACTAAGGCCAAGAACGCTGCATCAATGGGTCCCGACAATATTCCAGGCTGGCTTCTAAATAGCATTAAACATGACCTATTAGGCCCTCTGGAATCACTATTTAACCATGGCCTCCAAACAGGCTTTGAGCCTCACTAATGGAGAACAGCAACTCTCATTCCTCTGCACAAAGGTGGGCTATCTACAGGCCCTCGAAACTGCAGTCCCAAAAGTCTCACTATTCTCATATGCAAAGCCATGGAAAGAATTAGCATGGAAATTACCAGTAATGACATAGGAAACCTCCAGGCACTAGATCCAACCAAGTTTGGTTTCATCAAGGACAGATGATGCTTAATCATCCTGGTGGACATCTTTGAGAAGGTCACCAGTGCAATGGATGAGGGCAAAATGGGTCACACTCCCTACCTTGACCTGGCTGAGGCATCTAATACAATACCACACTTACGCATAGTTGACAAATTCAAGAGGTTAGGTAGAAACCCTTATGCCACCCTGTGTATAGCCAGCTGACTCACAGACAGGACCCAGGAAGTTAGAGCTGGGCAGTCTATTTCTACAATGAGGCCAGTCACCAGTGGACTCAGGATTCAGTCCTGGAATCGCTTCATTTTGGCATCTACTTTTCTGAAGTCAAGGCCAATGTAAAAGGCCTCTGTTTGACAAAATTTGCAGATGATTGCAAATTAAGAGCAATCATAGGATCCTCCCAGTGACACCAGTGTTCTTCAAAAAGGGCTAACACAGACAAATAACTGGTGTCGTAGCCATGGAATAAACTAAATGCAAAGAAATGCATAATAGTATCACTTGGGAATTCAGCCTCCCCTGGTAACTATCACATTGACAGCACATCCCTAAGAGCTGACCCATTAATCATGGACTTAGGGATATACATAGACTGTAATCTTGCCTTTGATCATCAACTGTCTACAGTAGTGAGGAAATCATTCTATGTTGTGCAACTTCTAAACAAAGCTATGGCATCTAGGTCTACAGATTTTATTGATCCACTATATTTGGTATTTATCAGACCTATTGTTGAGTACAATGCCCCCTTTCATATGTACCTAACCAGGCCCATCCAAAAATTGGTACATCCACAGAGGTTCCTCATTAAAGGAACACAGGACATAAATAAAATTTTCTAAATCACTTGCACAGTAGTTAGTGATCTGTTCCCTAGAGGCTGTTGATGGGAGATCTGTGCCTGGCATACAAGGCATCATCAGACCGTACTCTGATGGGCCTCCCATATATCTACAAAACAAACAGCACCGGACTTACCCATTCTAAAGATTTAAACCTTGCCTGTGATATAAACAGGAGCTGCTGGAGTGACAGGTATATATCCCAGAGACTATCAGCTCTCTGGAACAGGCTCCCCATTCATGTAAAGCAGAGTTCCTCCTTAACCCAATCCAAGTGCATCTTGGACAACTGGGCAGGGAATAATAAATTAATCCCTGGCTTGCACCTATGTTTTTAATGGACACAGCAGCCAGTAAATGGTTCATCTTCCAGTCCCCTGCTTACACTTACCAAGGATACCAGAACTTCTCAGAGATGTGGGGTGCATGGCTAGGCTTAAAAAGGCTCCAGTGGTCATTAGCCGAGTACTCGACTATGAACCTATATGAAGATAACTGTGTCCTTCTATGGGGAGCCTGTGTCTAATGCAATCCATGCTTGGTGTAGCACAGTCTGGGTGTATTATTGCATGCATCATTTTTATTGCAGTATGTATGCTCAGTCTGTCCCAAAGTTATGAACTGGACACTGCCTCTTTGCTAGTGCTACTGTGTACTGTGCTCATCTCTGCCTCTTATAGTCATCTCTTGCAACCAGCTCATCCACAGGCTCTCCATTAGATACCTCTACTTCTGCTGCCTCCCGTTCTTCCCCCATCAAAATGTCTCTCATCTGTTATATCTTTTTGTGTAGCAACATTTTGTGTAATACTGCACACACTGCAAATATTTTACTGCATCAGAGTCATAGTACAGGTCATCACCTGATACATACAGACAGTGGAAGTAGGCCTTGAACACACCAATCCCACATTCAGCAATAATTTATACATATAACAGGGTGATGTTGGATGCATAATCTGTGCATTTCCTATTGTTCTCACTAGTCATGGCAACAGGGCATATCAGGCATCACCACTGTAAAGAAACCTATGATATAAGTTGCATGTGTGCCAGATGTGGGAGTCATGGGTATACTTGATTTGCCTGCTGACACGTTGTATATAATACCCTGTGCATTGCAAAGAGTTGATGGAGTGAAACCCATTGCCATTGATATACTTTTGTCTTGGTGGCCCTGGAGAAGAATTTATTGCAATGTGGGTGCAGTGAATGGATTCCAATTCCCAATACATCAAGGCCCAATACATCAAGGAAATGGGCAATGCCATAAAATGTCCACATGGTGTTGCCTCTCACATCTAGGTGCATGGCAACCACATACATTCCTCCACATGCTATAACATTGCATCAAGAAACTGGTGTATTGTCCTTGAGGTAGATGCCTGGGACACACCCAGAATTCTCAGGGCCATACAAACCTTAATGTCCACAGGAATGGGTAATGCATGCATCCCATGAGCTTGCATATGAGGGTGACATATCTCAAACATCTTCTGCATGGTGCCTCTATCTACATGGTTTTGCTCTACTATTTCTGTTTCTTAAATAACATGCTTTGCCAGTAGACATATGTCTCGGCCATGGTGATAGCAAAGATATGTAACGATTCCACTACTGCCAGCAAGAACAGCAACTTGTATATACATATTTAATAATGCAGTGGCTAACCTGTTCATGTTTTCATAGGTTTCTAGGTTAATAGGTTCATACTAGGCTAATGGCCTCCAGTGTCTTTACAAGCCTTCCAAAAACAGCAAGCAAGCAGGTACCAAAGCACAAAGACAGTACCACTGTCAGGCAAAGCAATAAAGCCACGGGTAGATTCTTCTGTGAACACTCATTTATTTGGTAGATTCCAACAGTTGCAGAACCACAAACACAAACACATAAACATCTTAAAATCTCTGCTTTCATTTGATAAACTTCATCAGATGTGGGCCATCTTTAGCTGATTCAATTTATATACTTAAAATGGTGACATCACGTATAAAACTGTCCAATAATAAAAATGCATACAACTTTTAAATTGTTAGCTTAAATTAAAATAAAGTGCCTTTTCAACTGTTGGAATCTACTAAATAAATGAGTGTTCACAGAAGAATCTATCCATGGCTTTATTGCTTTGCCTGACAGTGGTACTGGTGTGGATTACTAGTCTTTACAAGCCTTGCCACGCAACAAAACCCAGTTTTGTTCCAGAATTCAAAACAAAATAAAAACACCACCACAGTTTGTATTTATGTTATAGTTTCCGCTCTTTTGGCATTTTTTTCTTTTATTTACTTGTTCCAGAATTCCTTGGATGCATATATGGTGGAGTATGTTAGTAAAGAAGTAGGTAAGGATTATGTAGGGGTAGGTATGTTCGCTGGGGATTAATTTAATTACTGTCGACCTCTGTCCATCAGAGATGTGGGGGACCAGGCCGAGGGTGACTTTGTAATTTCCCATTCAAAAATCAAGGTTGAAAATGGTCAGGGATGAACTCTGCTTCCTGTAGTTGGGGAGCTTATTCTATAGCATGGGGAGCCTTTGAGACACACATCAGTCCCTCCAGCAGGTTCTATTTATGTTGCAGACAAAGTTCAGGTCCTTGGATCTAGTGTGTCTGGTGTTGTTTGTCTTACAGATTTGCAAGAGATTCATCAGAGCTAGATCTAAGGATGCTTTATATGCTAGGGATGGATTATCTCTCATTAACCTTTTGGAGACTGAGTACAGAGATAGGACCTTTAGGTGATCTGTGTAGGACAGGATATCCATGCCCTGGATCCTCCTGGTGAAGAACCTTTGAGGGAATTCCTGGCTAGATACATGCTAAAGGGGGGCATTGTACTCAATGATGGGTCTGATAAGGGCAGAGTAGAGTGGTACTATTGCTTCCTTGGACCTGGTTGTCATACCCTTACTTATGAGTTGGATGACATAGAATGATTTTCTTACTATCTTGGCTATATGTTGGTTGGATGCCAGATTACTGTCTACATATGTTCCCAGATCACTGACTATTGGGTCAAGTCTTAGGGATGTTTTATCACTGAAGTAATTAGCTTGGATGGATGCTTTCCCAATGGTGTGTTTCTTCCCAGGCCTCCACTGAAAATGGGCTCTGTCCCAGTAGGACTTTCCTGGTAAACAAATGTTAAATAAATAAATAAATAAATAAAAAGGACACCATAATACTTTTCTTTGCATTGAGTTTTAATCCGTGACTTTCGCACCAGTCATTTCTTTGTATTAGACCATCTTCTAGGATGTTGATGGCATGGAGGAATCTATGATACCTCTCAGTTTACAGTTATCTGTGAACATCATGAACTAGAGGCCTTTGACATTAACCTTGACTTCCGAGAAGAAGATGCTAAACAGAAGAGGGCCCATCGGGTCTATATCAGTTCGTCGAAACAGCTGACAATCGAACATCAGATGTTCAAACTGTGAAGTTCGAACACCAATTATCGCGAAGCCACGGAACACCAAATTCTTTCCCAGGGAAAGAATTCAGTGGGCCATTTCTGTGGCTTCTCGATTATCAGGACTGTGGTGGGATGTTACAGGTCAGGTTCAGGTAAGTGTGCGATTGTGTGGACGTTAGGGTTAGGGCGCGGGTCAGGTGAGTGTGCGATAGTAACGGACCTTAGGGTTAGGATTTGGGTTAAGGTAAGTGGATAGATAGTAGTGTATGTACAGTTTAGTGTAGGGTTAGATGTAGGATTTTAAGTGTTTGTGTGTGGATTGCTGTTTTTGTGGTGTGCTTGTGTTGTGTGTGTGTGTTTCTTGGGACAGCGATTTTTTTTCCCTGGGAAAAGAAATCGCTGTTCTAAGACTTCGATGTTTTTGTTCTTTGTGGTTAGAAGTTCAAACATATGGTGCTTGAACTTCAGTCGTTTCGGTGAACTGATACAGACCCGGCCCATCACAGGGCCCTGGGTTACTCCTCTGGTGACTGGTCTATTAACTTCTTGGATCCTATCTGTGAGCCAGCTGTCAATCCAGTGAGTTATGGGGGATTTATGCCTAGTTTGTCAACAATGCCCGAGTGGGTATTGTATTGAACACTTTGGCCAGGTCAAGGTTGATGATATGCACATTTTCCCCTCATCCATAGCCATGGTGACCCTCTTAAAAAAAAGTCTCCCTGGTTAAGTAGGCAAGACCTTCCCTTACCAAAGCCAAACCGGGGTGGGTCCAATGTCTGTAGGTTACCACTGTCCTTGTTGATCACTTCCATGATAATCTGTTCCATGGCTTTGCATATTAGACTTGTCAGGCAGATGGGTCTGTCACTTATGGGGTCAGTTGATGGTCCACCCTTATGAATAGGGATGACTTTTGCAGCTTTCCCTTCAACTGGCACTTAACTTATTTTGAGGCAGTAGTTAAAGAATGCCTAAAATGGTCTTAGATGATGTTTTACACTATTTAGGAAGAAACTGGGGATTTTGTTAGGGCTCACTGAAGCAGTGTTTTTGGCCTTAGCGAGCACCTTCAGGACTTGCTCTCTCTTGATAGTTGAGGTGGGATATGCTAGAAGGTATTTCACAGGAGGGTTAGTGGGGGGAGTGGGGGTTAAGTTAGAGATTAATTTATCAGCCAGTAGATTTGCTATGCCACTCTGTTGAGCCATTTACTACAAGTTCTGCAAACTGCTGAGTATTACCTTTAATTTTCTTGACATAAATGAAGAAGGCCTTGTGGTTGTTCTTATCATGGGAGGCTATCCTGACCTTGTACTTAACCTTGTTGGATTTTATTAAACCTCTTAGTTTCTTATTTAGTTGAATCAGAGAGCTCTTGTCAATTTGAGAGTTGCTCTTTCTGAAGTTTAGCCATGACTTTTTTTTTCTTTTGTTATATAGCCTGTTAAGGTAAGGATTTTACTAGGCATTTACATTGAAGAACAGGATGTCTGTAAATAAGTCTGCATAGATATCTGTTTTTCTTGGGGTTTGGGAGAGCCATGAATTTTGACAAACTGTTGCTTAACAGGATATACAGAAAAAAGTGTACACCAAACCTCTAGACTGACAAAGGAACCAACAACAGCAAGAGCAAGTGAAGAAGTAAAAAAGGCACGTTGGTTCCAACACAGCAAACCTTTAATAACATGAAAAAACAGGGTAAGCGCTTTCACGGATGTCCTCTGCTTCATCAGACCATAAAATGACAAAACACCTACTAGTGAGGCTATTTAAACACTGAACAGACAATAAGGAATGTAGGTTAACAAGCAGAATTAACCCATTCATACCATGTAGGAAAACAGTCAAATATAAAATGTGTGCAAAATGTATAAAGATGGAAACTCACAATTACATTGTTATTACAAAAATACATAGCATCTAAAACGTATTACATATAATATATATATATATATATAAAATATATATAAAACATATATGAAAAACATATATAGAAAATGTGCATGTATCACATATATACAGAAGAATAAAAACTTAACATATCACATTAGCCAATGCAATACTAACTCATGAATAAACCTATATAGGAAGCACACCAATTAATAAAGAGTATACCAACTAACAAAAGAGATCAAGCTGTTGCTTAACAGGATATAGTTTGCTTTAATATAGTTTCTAACAGTTTTAGTTGGGTTTTGTGGATTGACTTTTATTTTAAGGGAGACAGCTTTGTGGTCCAACTTCACCAATGAGGACATGGCACGGGGTGGGGGTGGGGGGGTGCAATGCACTCCCTTGTTGGTGAGTACTAGGTCCAATATGTTTGATCCTCTAATTTGGTCTGGGATGTTTGTTTTGATAAAGTCCATGAAAGCTGTGCCTGTGAGTTAGAAGCAGTGCATGTTTCCCAGTCTGTAGAGGGGTAGTTAAAGCTTGCCATGAATAGGGTATTTTGTTGGAAGGTGAGAGCCTGTAGTAGGTCTAGGTAAGAGTTGTGAGCTTCGTGATTCATAGACGGCAATCTGTTGCTGGCCAGTACATGGTAGGGCACCTTGTCTATGGAGACTTGGACATGGATGAACTCAATGGCATCATTCTTTTTAACCAACCTGGAGCTGTACTTGCTGCTAACATACATTGAGACACCTCCTCCTTTAGCACCTGTCTGTGCTGCTGTTGGTCTAAATGTGTGGAAAGCACTGAAGCCTTGCACTGCTGGAGTACGTTTTGTGTATTTAAACTGTGTCTCAGTAACAGCACAGATGTCTGTATTCCCCAGAGTAAGAAGAGCATGTAGGGTGTGGAGTTTATTGTTTAGGCTCCTTGTATCGAGCAGTACCACCTTAAGGTTGCTGTAAGTTTTTTTTTTTTTTTTTGCTATGTTGGTAGTTTTGCCCAGAAAAGGCTATAGGTGAATGGATAAAGTTTTAGCTAATATACAAAAGCCCAGGGGAGACAGGTGCAGACCATCCTTGGTTAAGCAAAATGGCCTGTTAATGATGCCCTCCCATTCTGATAGATATTGGATTCCCCTGGAGTGACACCAGAAACTAAGCTAATTATTAAAATCAATCATTTTTTGTTAATTCTGTGGAATTGTCCTTGGTGAAGGTAAAATGCTACTCAATGCAAGACATATATCTGTCTATGAAGCATAGTCAGAGATCCATACTATCTCTTTTCATTTAGTCCAGTGAGGTACCCCTCAGGCCATTTATACCAACATGGATTATGATAGAATCATATTGGTACCTGCAGTGCTGTGACTTGACCGCATGCATGATATTGTGGATCCTGGCTCCAAATAGGCAACTAACCATTATTCTCTCCTTGTCCAGCCTTGTGAGAGGACTATTTGTGTGTCATACAATAGGATACTCTATGACATCAGTACTAAGTAAAGTGTTTGCTTGCCTATGGCCTTTGTTCTTGATGGATTGTTGGGTGTAGGCTTATGTGTGGTGTTAGGTGTTGCTTCTGGTGTGTGCTTTAGTGGCAGCTGAAGGTATGTGTTGCATTTTTTTTGGTTTTGGAGGTCTTTGAGGTTTGGAGAGATTTCTTTTAAGTGCCTCAGAATAAAGAAGGTCTATATGTGTGGTGAATGGTATGTGCAGAGGATGTAGTGTATGTATGTTCGACAACCTTGAATGTAAGTATTTTGCCTTGAAGGAAGCAATGTATATACATCTCTTGCATACTGTGTTAATTACTTTAAGGGTTAAAAGGTTGTCTGAGTACATGAGGCAGTTACTACATTGTCTCATGATGTCTATATTTATCAAGCTTTGGGTTGGGGTATTATGGTTTAGTGCTTTGGTTGTACAGGGGTCATCTGAGTGGTGTCTGGGGTGAAGGCTAGATGTTAGATAGTGCTATGATCTTAGTGCTGTATGGCACTGTCTAGCTGCCCCAAGCTTAGCTCCACACAAAGCCTTTCTGTACTATGGGTTAAGGTCCAAAGTGGTAGCTTTATAGGTTTGGTACTGTAAAGTGTGATGTTAACCACCACTGAACAGTTAACAGTTCTGTGAAAATGTACCTAATTTATAGCAGACAGAAAGGGCTGGGAACTAGCTCCAGTGCCCTCTGGCAAATAAATGACTACACTTTAAGCTCCCCAAAGTTCCTCCTAACTCCAAGAGACCAGGTAAACATCCTCTGCCACAAGCTGGATGATCCTGGAACTTCTTCATGTAAAAGCACAGCAAGAATAGCATAGCTCTCAATTGCAGATTGACACCCAACTAAGTCCCTAAAACGGCCTCTGGCTTATAAAACAATCTCACTTTAAGCCTTCCTGTGTGTTTTCCAACTCAGACTGGTGATGCTACTTTACTACTGCCTCTAGAATAGTAGTCCTGGTCTTCTTAATATAAAAGCACACTTTGGTTTGCCAAAAGTGAAAAGGTACCAACTAGCTACAAGTAATTGAAACTTTAAGCTTCCTTGTGTGTTCTCCAGTTCAGAAAGACCAGGCTACCTTTCTACCCCCACTAGAATTGCACTCCTAGCTTTCTTAATGTAAAAACACTATATAAATTAAAAAGTGCAAAGATACTGGGAACAAATCAAACAACTAGCTACAATAAATAATTCCCACTTTTAGCCTCTCTGTGCATTTCCCATTTTGGACAGACCAGGCCACCTTTCTACTCCCCTAGAAGTGCTGTCAGTTGGACATAGAGTAGCTCAAGCAAGTCATCCTGCTGGACCAATCTTAGGTTCATAGGTTAGTACTAAGCTAACTGCACTTGTGGGCCATTTTCAGCCTAGCCAATTATCCCTTGTTAGACTCAAACCCTGCACCTTGTGTTTGTAAGGCAAACTCCGTAACCATTACGCCACCCTGAAAACACTTCCTTCATTCATTTTTTTCCCTTTACAAAACAGAAAAAAATATTTTTTATGCTAGAATAACACTGGACTCATGAGCATTATGTACAGAGTCAAATCCTACTGAAAAATTGCTTCAAAAGATCTCACAACTCAAAAAAAAAAAAAATATATGTGTGTGTGTGTGTGTGTATATATATATATATATATATATATATATATATATATATATATATATATATATATATATATATATATATGGGTCCCCTTCAAAACATCTATAACCCATAACATCTAATTTCATAACATTGAGACCAGAACATCTAAAACCCATAACATTGGATTTCATAACATCTAACGGTACACACAGTAAAATTTCTGCAGGGGGGCTTGATACAGTGGGGTTAGGAAATTAACTTTTTCCCACTGCAGTGTGATCTTGAAGTTGGTATATTTAATTTACGGGGGGGGGGTGCAGGGGGGCTTGCCCCCCTACAGAAACGTAGTAAAAAGTGTGTTTAGTAGTTTGGTGTTGTTATATGTGGAGGGGATGTTATTTCCTTGTGATTTGTAGTGTTAGATGTTATGAAATTCGATGTTATAGGTTTTAGATGTTTTGGGTTTTAGATGTTCTGGTCTCAGTGTTATGAAATTAGATGTCATAGGTTTTAGATGTTTCAAAGTAGACCCATATATATATATATATATATATATATATATATATATATATATGTATATATATATATATATATATATATATATATATATATATATATATATATATATATATATATATATATATATATATATATATATATATATATATATATATATATCAATTTACCTACTTAACCAAGAATAAGGTAACACCATAGCCAAAAGTATTCAAATTCCAAATTAAAATGCGCATTACCCTTGTGTAATTAGTGTTCCCATAGAATGCAAACTTTTTACAAGCCACCTTAAACAAAGACATATATACTTTAGAACACTTTCTGGTTCAAGAAAACACATTTTCAAACATTCAGAAATGCGAACAGTTTACCTGTTTGAAGAGAGTTATCATACACCTTTCAATGGAAAGTCTTAAACAGAATCTACTGTTTTCCCCTTACCACAGAACTCAAAACAAATTAATTCAATTACTCTCTTAGATATTATAATTAAAGCTTCCATAACCTAAAACAACCATTCTTCTGTCTCACACAATGCAAACATGCATTTTTCAAAATAGCACCTGCAAATAGGTACACACTTTCCAGAGTCATGAGAAACACAGCCCCTCAGACCTTGTTTGAAATGTTTCTACTTGACCATCTCTGTAATCCCACTGTTTAAAATACATTGAGAATGAATGCATTTGCAGCTGAACATAACAATATAAAACTAAAGAATGGACATAAACATCTGCAGAGCAATGTTACTTTTTTAAGGTTTGTAACTGCTGAATGCAATAGCTCTGAAATTCCAACTCATGCTCCCTTCTTTTTATAGATAACTGAAATATTATTTGTAAAATATTACCTGCATATAATATCCTCTTTATATGACAGATGTTCATTGTATGTAACGTAGTCTGCCTATGTACCAGACTGTGGCTAAACACAGTCTGGGACCAATACATTTTGCTCTGTTAACAAATAATCAACAGGGATAAATATGTAGCCTCCCAAATGACAAAACTGTGCCAAAAACCAAGGGAATCAAACAGCAAAAGGAGTTAGGCACTGTACCATGACTGTACACAAACTCAAAAATCACAGTATAAGAGAAAACACTTTAATAAAATGATGAGCGCTTTCACAATTCTAGATTGCTTCTTCAGATCAAACATCAGAGAAAAAAGAACATTTTATATAATGCATACTATTAAACAATTAAGTCAATGATTGAATCACCATTCTAAAAAAGCATTTGTTAACTATCTAAAAAGCTTCCAAAGATACTAAAGAAACATCATTGTTAAAAAACATTACTCACTAGTTAAAAATGAACAACCACTCAAAGATGCATATAATGTAAATTTATAATAATTTCTTCAAAGGTCTATTATTTAATTCTGGTTTTAATGGTACTATATCATTTAAACCTGAACCTTTATGTGCCTTTAGTTTTAAAATCCATCTTGTTTCACTACATTCAGTAGTGTTTATCAGATCACCTAGTCTCATACCTTCAATTATTACTTCCAACACCTGAAACAGGAACCTATGTTCAGCCCCCTCATATGTACTATACTTTACCAGCGCACTATATTCCAGTACAATATATATGGTACAATATATATGATCTTTTATTCTTTTATGAAGGCGTCTATTCATCTTACCTACATAGAACTTACTACAACATACACAGTGGGCTAAATATACTAGATTCTTCATGTTACAATCAGCTGTAGCATTCCGCTTAACTAACTTCCCTGTGTCTGGGTGACTGAATGAGTCAGATTCATATACATAGTTACAAAAGATACAAGCCCCACATTTCTTCGTGCCTAAAGCACCCACTCTTGTCCTCATCTCATTCATTTTAGGATAGCATCAAATAAATAAGCCTGGATCTTCGACTATAGTTTATGTAACTTAGGATTCTGTCATCTCCTTCCTCAGTGTATGCCACAATGATAGCCAATTCTGCTTGATTTGAGGAACAATATAAGTGTTGCTAAACCAAAGTTGTGTCAGGATGCACATTTTAACTAATTCAAGTCTAAAATGCCTTTTTGTATACTTTCAGTTAACACTCATAGCTCCTTATGGTGTCAGGAACTTTTTTGGGTCCAGCTTCTTTAACAAAGCAATTTATCAGCTAATAATAGCATTAGAAAGGGAAATACTTATTAACAAAATGGCACTAATATTGTTAATGTATAATGTACTGCAGTACAGGAATTAATCACTGTTTGCCACTTACTATTCCTATTTTCATGTTTATGTTCATATTTTCAAAACTGAGACCTGCATGCAATTGAGAGGTATGGTATGAAATGCCATGCTGGGAAACAGGGAGATGTCAATGTCCATTTATACCACACTATATTGGAGTTATCATTTATATTTTCACTGTACGTTGCACATCTTGCGAGGCATTCAGTGTAACATATTAATAATTACATAATTATGCACATTTTCCTGTTTCTGCAACTATCACAATAAACATGCACTCAGAGAATCATGTGAAAGATTATTTATTTATTTGACATTTGTTAACCGTGACAGTCTAACTGAGCTAAAGCCCTTTTTCAGAGGAGGCCCTGGGAGAAAAGCTCCACAGTAAAACTATTAAATACATCACAAGAATACATAAAGACTATATGAAGGAGAAATCATATAAAACACAGTAATATATGAGTCACATTGGTTGCAAGAATACATAAAGATTACATAAAGGAGAAATCATATAAAGTACAATAATATATGAGTCACATTGGCTAGTAGAATACTTGCGTAGAAGGCATTAAAACTATGTGTTGACTTACAGAACCAACTAAGTATTGCACTCATCAATCTTACAGTGATTTTTGGTAGAACTAGAGGTTCAAGGAGAGATATTAGTTAGATAGTAAGCTAGGAGTGAAAGTTGTTGGTAGACAGTTATTAAGGGGGGGCTACAAGAACTGGATAAAGACATGGATATAAGTTTAGAGGGGAGGTAGGTTAGGGGGAGGCAGAGTAAAAGTAAAGTTAGGTAAATAATAATGGGAAGAAAAAGTAATACGAAACAAACAGTGGAGAGGTTTGGTTAGGGATATAGTGGAAGAGAATTCAGGGAGAGCAGGGCTAAGGAGAAGCAAATAGGATGAAATGAAAGAGAATTTATAGCAGCGTGGTAAGAAAAGAGTGACAGTAGGAGTATGCAAAAAGGGAAGAAGGGTCATGTAGGAAATTTACAATGACATGACCAGGTAGTATAAAGGTAATGTTTTAGCGCTTTTTTAAAGATGTGTGCTTGGTTTATTTGATGAAGCGACAAGGGAAGTTTGTTCCATGAGAAGGTTGGAAAATAATTACAATTTCTGGCCAAAAGAGCTCTTAGGTTTGTAGATTTTTAGGTAATACTGATCAGAGTTTCTAAGAGCACGAGGGGGTGTACAGGCAGACTAAAGAGGAAATGCTGGGGCAGAAGGAGGGTTTGTGCATGTAAGTTAGCAAGCATTTGAGGACTGTAGAGAAGGTTAGGAAGGAGGTAAGCATGGGCAAGTGTCTGACGTGACTCAATAGTTAGGAACTTTTTGTTTCTGTACAATAGACCCAGTTTTTGATGGGTTTTCTTGATACAGTGTAATATTTGTAGGTCAAACTTTAGTTGGTCATCTGTAATTGCACGAAGCTTGGTATAAGTTTCAGCCATAATGATAGTGTTGTTTAGGGATGTAATGGTAAATGTCGGTTTGTGTCGGGACAGTGATTTAGGGAGGAAAAGTAGAAGTTTTGTCTTTTTAGGATTGAGTAAGAGTTGGTTATTTGAGATCCATGTTTCAATAAGGCTGAAAGATTTTTGTGTAATAGTATTTAGGTCGGGGAGGGTGTCGGAGATGGTGATGACTGTAGAGTCACCTGCATACGGTAGTAGGGATGATTGTGGGCATAAGTGTAGAGGCGATTTATGAAAACATTGAAAAGTAAGGGACCAAGTACTGATCCTTCAGGGACATCCATCTTGATGGGGAGGAAGGCAGAGGAGAGACATTTAACAGCTTGTTGTATATTGGAGAGGTAGCTTTGAAACCAGAAGATGGTAAGAGAAGAAAGATTGAGTTGAAAGAGTTTAGAAATAGGAATAGGATGAGACACAGTATCGAAAGCTTTGGAGAGATCAAGAAAGAGACAAGAGACCAGCTTTTTATTGTGTCTGGCCTGGGAAGATAGAGTTTACAAAGGAAATGAGGACTGTTGAGGTGCTATGGTGTGGTCAGAAGCCATGTTGTGTGGGAGAGAGTAGATTTTGTTTGATAAGATAGTAAATGATTTGTTTATGTACACATTTCTCAAGGATTGTGGAAAGAGGAGACAATATAGCTATAGGCCAATAGTTGGCAAGGTCGGTAGAGTTTCCACCCTTGTAAAGAGGTATAGTATAGAATTGTTTCAATAGTCAGGGAACAGTGGATTCCTTTATTGAGTGGTTAATGAGTATGGAAATAGGATAAGCAATACAGTGTGCAGCAGCCGTAAGACAGAGTGGAGGTAGGTTGTCTGCTGAAGGAGAGCAAGGTTTTAGTTTGAGAAGAAGATTTTTAATGTAATTTTTAGGAACTGGTTATAACGAAAAAGAGTTACTAAGCTGAGTAGGAATGAGAGTATTAGAGGGATCGGCAGAGTTAGAGGTTTGTATGAGTTTGCTAACTGAGTCAATAACGTATGTCTGGTTAACAAAAAGTGTTCTAACAATACATTTCTAAGTTGTGCAGTTTCCAAGGTGTGACAATGTATTTGTGAAAGTTTAGCAAAAAATATAATTTTGGGTTTGTCTGCATTATATTATATTTTACAATGACTAGCCATTAATATTCAAAAACGAGCACGCTGACTGGCCAGCCCAACCAGGGTGCCCATTGCAAATCCAAGAATATACTAACGGGAAAAGGTCTGGTCACCCAGACTTTTTCCCATTAGTATATCTCATCATTTTTTTACTTTTCTTTTTTTTTTAAACCAAAAAAGAAATCCGAAGACCTGAAATGAACGAGGGAGATGGCACAGGCAAAAATAAGAGGATAATCAGGTACGCTCTGCAAAACAAAAGAAACTTATCTGATTATCCTTTTATTTTGTCTGTCCCAGCTCTCCCGAACATAAAAAGTCTCCCGGTTTCTTTCTTTTCTTCAAAATAAAAAAAAAAAAAGTAGCAGAGATCTTCCTTCCTATGTTGCTACCTTTGCACAGCACAGATGTCCTGCATAAGCATGGAAACACAAGTCCCATATGCATGCGCACTACATCAAAAAAGCCACAGGATACCTGCAAAATGCAGAAGGGCAGCACAGAGGCATTATACAAAGACATTATTTAAATAAAGTAAGTACTGTTTTTCTTAAATAATGTCATTGTATAATGGCAATAACCCATGTCTGGCTGTGGGCAATGCTGGATTTACCCACGGTTGGTTTTGTTTGGTCACACAGGCTTTGCCCTCGTGACCAAACCACACCAACCGTGGGTAAAGCCAGCATTACCCACACCCAGCCAGGGATTATTGCTTAATTATAGTATTTATCAAAAGACTATGAATGTACAGACTATTATTAATGTAAAGAATACTTCTTACTGCTAACATTGTTATTTGTACCATAATAGTTTTCAGTAGTCATAAAATATGTATATTTGTTTATGTTATGTTTTTAAGTTGATTTTTAGAAAATGCTCTGGAGTGCAAGGATGTGTGTAGGTTTATTTTTATTTTATTTATTTTTATTTTACATTTGTTGACCGGGCTAGTCTAGCTGGATATGTATCCATTTTCAGTAGAGGCCCGGGGATAAAAGCTCCACACAGATATACAAAAATATAAAAAGTATAAAAAATATTGTTACATGGTAAATACAGGATTAATAAACCAAATAAAACAGGAAGTTTTTACATTTCAGAGATCAGAACACATTAAGAAAAGTAACAGTGAACATAATATTGCTTAAGAAAGCTAAAACAGTTATAATAACCAAATAAAACTGGAAGTTTTTACATTTCAGAGATCAGAACACATTAAGAAAAGTAACAGTGAACATAATATTGCTTAAGAAAGCTAAAACAGTTATAATACAGTAATAGTTATGTACAATAGTTCACAACAGGTTCAAGGATATAAGCAATAAGTTGATTAGAGTTTAAATAGTGTCAATCATAATACAAGATTAAGTATTTAAATGTTTGAAACTTTGGTTAGAAGAGGAAGAAACAGGGGTGAAGATGGTTGTTAGTCAGGGTTACTACAAGGGCATAGCCAGTGCATTTGGAGGTGTTTTTTGAGTTTTTGTTTAAAGAGTGGCAAGGATGTAATTAGTGTTAGTTCATTGGGTAACAGGTTCAAGTTTTTTCCTGCTGTATTAGTAAACAGAGAGTCACCAGCTGTATTATTAGACTTTGCTAGGCTAGCAAGGAGTTTGTTAGAAGAACTTAAGGAGTTCAGATTATTATATGGGATTAAGAGTTTTGAGAGTATAGGGGTATTATTGGGTTGGTAAAATATTTCGTGGGCCATTGTGAGTTGGGGGATTATCAGATGATTTTGGAATTCCAGCCAGTCTAGTTGCCTAAGATTAGAACAGTGGTGAGTTCTGAAGGGATTGCCAGTAGCGAATATGGCAATATTATTGTAGGAAGTTGCTAATTTGTTGAGGTTAGTTTTCTTGAGGTTGGTAAATATAGGTGAGGCATACAGAAGGGTTGAGATAAGATGGGAGTGAGCAATCTTGGCTCTGGCTGTTGTGGTTAAAATGGTTTTATTCTATATAATGATCCTATTTTTCTGTTGACTATTTTAATGGTGTTGTTTATATGGTGATCAAATGTGAGATTATTGTCAATGGTTATTCCTAATAGTTTGGTGGTAAAGTCAGGGTAAATGACAGTGCCATTATTTGAAGAGACTGAGAAATCTAAGGGGGTGGACCTAGTAGTGGATGTAAAGAGAAGGATTTTTGATTTTTTGGCATTAAAAAGGAGGCAACGTTTGGTAAACCATGTTTCTACAGTGTTGAAAACATTTTGAGTAAGAGAATATAGTTCAGATGGAGAGGTTGCTGAGCATATTAGTGTGGAGTTGTCTGCATATTGAATACAGGTGGCTTGAGGAATTGCTACATGTAGATCATTAATGAATAAAGAGAAAAGAAGTGGACCAAGAATGGAGCCCTGAGGGACCCCGATAGTGACAGTAAAAAGGAAGAAATTTGATTTTCCCAGAGAAGTGCCTGTTGCCTATTGCTAAGGTATGATCTAAACCATTTAATGGCCAGAGAATCAAAGGAAAGAGATTCAAGAATATTGATTAGGAGGGTATGGTTAACCATGTCGAAAGCTTTAGAGAGGTCGATGAAGAGTGCAGATGAGAGTACATTTTTGTTGCGGTTTCTATTGATGGTATCTGTGAAGGATAGGAGGGCAGTAGTGGTACTATGTGATGGCCTAAAGCCATGTTGACAGCTTGCTATTAAGTTATGTATAGAGAGATGATGTAAAAGTTGTTGGTGAATACATTTCTCCAAAATTTTCGCTAAGGGTGATAAGAGAGCAATTGGCCAATAGTTAGAGTATTCATTAGAGTTCCCACCTTTATGTAAGGGGATAATATGGGAGATTTTCCAAATATCTGGGACAGTTCCTTCTTGGATTGTCCTATTTATAAGTATAGATATAAGGTAGGCAATTACTTTGGCTGCTTTTTGGAGGTTGATAGAGATGTATTAAAGTCACTCAGGTATACAAATGCTTCAAGCTCCAAACTTGCTCACTTTATTATTTAGACTTCTAACATTCATGCATTCCATCTTCAGTTAATTATGCTCATGTTTGAGTCCAATTATCTTTGGTCTATGTAAACTTGAATTTTATCTATTAAAATAAACCACACTGCTGGTTCACATACAAATATGTCCTAGTGCTTCAGCAACTAAGCCTTCTAGGGGAAAGAAAAAGTGAATATTTCTTAAGACACCATATTTAAATCAATTTCCTCAACCTAAGATTAAATTCTTATAGATGTATCACAGCATAGATTGTTATATGGGGAGCAAGGTCTTTTCATTATGAAATGAGAAAAAATGTTAGTGACAGAATGGTTACATCATAGGTGTTTAGTAAGCTAACAACCATAAGGGCCACTTTAAGCCTAGCCATGCATCCCAAATCAAGTCTAAGCAGGGGCTTGGGAGATGAAACATTTACAAGCAGGGGCCTGGGAGATAAACCATTTACATGCTGGCTGTGTCCATTAGAGACATAGGTGCCAAACCAGAGATGAATTTCCTGTTCCCCATCCAATTGTCCAAGTTACACTTGAATTGGGTTAGGGAGAAACTCTGCTTTACATGGATAGGGAGCCTGTTCCATAGACGGGGTAGTCTCTGGGATACATACCTGTCTCTCCAGCAAGTCCTGTTTATATCACAGACAAGGTTATTGTACTCAATGATACGTCTGATGAATGCCAAATACAGTGGAACAATGCCTTCCTTGGACATAGAAGCCATACCTTTGTTTATAAGTTGCGCAATATAAAATGATTTCCTCACTACTGTAAACACGTGTTGGTCAAAGGCTAGATTACTATCTATGTGTGTCCCTAAGTTCCTGACTACTGGGTCAGCTCTAAGGAGTTTGTAGTCAATAAGATAGTTACCCGGTGTGGATGACTTCCTGAAGGATACTATTATGCATTTCTTGGCATTTAGTTTTAGTCCATTGCTCTGACACCAGATGTTTGTCTGTGTCAGGCCCTCCTGGAGAACATTTGTGTCAGTGTGGGATTCAGCGACAGCTCCTAATTTGCAATCATCTGCAAATTTAGTCAGCCAGAGACCACTGACATTGGCCTTGACTTCAGAGAAGTAAATGCCAAAAAGGAGCAGTCCAAGAACTGATCCCTGAGGGACTCCACTTGTGACTGGCCTCTTTGTAGAGGTTGTCTCCCAGTTCTAACTTACTGGGTCCTGTCTGTGAACCAGTTGGCTCTCCACCAGGTGACATACGAGTTTGTACCTAACCTCTTGAGTTTATCAACAATGCCTGAGTTGGGTATTATGTCAAATGCCTTGGCCAGGTCAAGGTAAGCAGACCATTTTGCCATTATCCATTCCTTTGATTACCCTCTCAAAGAAATTCACTGGGTTGAGAAGGCATGATCTGTCCTTGATGAAAGCAAACTGGGTTGGGTCCAGTGTCTGGAGGTCTACAATAACACTTTTGATCATTTTCATGATAATTCCATGATAATTCTTTCCATGGCTTTACATATTAAACTAACAAAACTTATGGGTCTGTAGTTTCCAGGCTCTGTAGATAGCCCACCTTTGTACAGAGGGATGATTGTTGCTGTTTTGCATTCATGAGGCATGAAGCCTGTTTGGAGGCTACTGTTAAACAGTAATTCCAGAGGTCATGTTTCATGCTATTTAGAAGGCATCCTGGGATATTTTCTGGGTCCATTAATGCAGTGTTGTTGGCCTTAGAGAGAGCATTAAGGACCTGTTCCCTACTGATAGCAGGGGGAGTTATATTTGAGAGAGGGGTAAAGTTGGAGCTGAATTTATCAGCCAGAAGGTTTGCTATATCTTCTGGCTCAGTATAGGTGGCTCCATTTAAAATGAGCTCTGCACACAATTGTGTACTACCTTTGAATTTGCGGACATAGCTAAAGAATGCTTTGTGGTTGTCCTTGGTCTGAGAGGCCAAATTTACCTCAAATTTCACTTTGGTAGACTTTATTTGTCCTCTGAGTTGTTTGTTTAATTTGATGACAATGCTATTATCCTGCTGGGTGCTGCACCTCCTAATTTCTGCCATGATTTTCTTCCTTCTGTTATACAACTTATTGATCCTGTGATTCAACCAGGGTTGTTTGTTTTTTGAGTTAGTTCTGTACTTTTTTCTGGTGGGTACAGTTGCCTCTATGCAGCTATTAACATGCTTGTACAGGGTTTCTGTGAACAGTTCTGCACAGGCAGCAGTGTTCTCAGGGCTTATGCGTCTCGAAACTTTGATGGGTTATCACTTAATAGCAGGAGGTTAGCCTTAGAGTAGTTCCTGAATATTCCAGGTTTAGCTGGGGGTCCCGGTTTTATTTTTACTTCAAAGGAGATCATTTGTGGTCTGACCTTACCAGGGAAGACATTACAGTAGGGGGTTTGCAGCACTCTCCCATATTAGTGAGGGCCAGATCTAGTATGTTTGCACCCTTGGTTGATGTACTGACTATCTGGTCCAGGGAGTTTGTGTTTACAAAATCCAGGAATCTCTGTGCATGTGCGTTTGGTGTTGTATAGGATTCCCAGTTAATAGTGAGGTAATTAAAGTCACCCATGAATTTGGTATTGGGTTGGAATGGGATGGTTAGTGTTTCTAATAAGTTTAAATACATGGTATGAGTTTCCTGGGTCATAGAGGGGGAACCTATAGCTTGCAAGGAAGTAGTACTGAATTTTTCCTATGGTGATTTCAACATGAAGCAGCTCAAGTACATTGTCCTGTTTAACTATCCTTGAGGTATATTTATTTTTTATGTAAATAGAGACACCTCCAACTTTATTCCCTGCCAATGAAGTAGCTGGTCTAAATGTGTGAAAGGCATTATACCCTTGCACTGTTGGCATGCTCTCCACGGCCTTAAACCATGTCTCAGTGATCACACAGACATTAGCTTTCTATAGGGCGAAGACAGCATCTAAGGAGTGGAGTTTTCTGCTTACACTACTAGCACTCAGCAGTAATACCTTTAGATTTTCTTGGTTTTGATTTGCTATGTTGGAAGTACTTTCAGTTTGGCATTGTCTAAAATAGTCATCATGGGGAAAGACAATGTTTTATCTAATATTCAAAAGCCTAGAGGGCTTTTTAGATAATTTTTTATGTGACTAAATTTACTGCTTTCTATCAAACCTTTGGTGATATAATAAAAGAAAACTGACCCATTTCATCAATAAGCAAAACATTGACAATTGAAAATAATTCTGCCATCTATACTGGTGTTTTTTTTTTTTTTGCATGAGCCTTTAAATATTGAATGAATACTCTCATTTAACCTCTTCCCAGATGTAAAACTGAATTGCATATGGCATACTGTACATGTTAAGGAATTCTTCATCAAGTGAGTTTACTAACATTACTTTTTTTTTCACAACTTGTAGAAACTGCATGCATTGTTATTTTTGGATGAATCTTTAAACAGTAAACAGGCACAAGTTGTACTGCAGCACTAAATAAACAAGCTGGTAAGCACTCGCATCTTTGGCTAACAAAGTGATACATAATAACAAATAAATTTCATTAGTTAATTAAACAACTGCCAACCACAGTTGCTAGACTGACTTGACAACTTTCATACATAATCAAAAGTGTATTGAAGGATTTGTAAATTTTTATGGGCTATAGTTTAAATATTCAACACCTTCCTGTATACATACTTTGCATTGAAGAAAATGTAAAAGGCCTGTTATAGCTCTCAACCTTCAGTCAGGAACATAGGAAGGGTGGGGCAAAGGAGGTAAGAACCTCAATTGCAAAATATTTAAAATTAGGGAACCTGAGAGTGTAAATTGGCCCTAGCATCCGGATCTCAGTGTGCCTGCCACTCCTACTCACTATTTCTAGGGTGCAAGAGTCCCTCCTACTGGTAGGACACCCTGAATCTTCCACTGCTTACCACAAGTTCACAACTTAAATGGACACCAAACAAGCTACTGCAGTCCCTACTCACTATTTCTAGGGCACGAGTGACCCCCCCCCCCTACTGGTACAGACACCCTGAACCTTCCACTGCCTTACCTCAGGATCACAACTTAACCGGATACCCAACAGGTTACTGCATTTGCTACTTACTATTTCTAGGGCACAAGTGCCCCCCCCCCTACTGGTACGGACACCCTGAACCTTCCACTGCCTTACCTCAAGATCACAAGTTAAATGGACACCAAACATGTTACTGCAGTCCCTACTCACTATTTCTAGGGCACGAGTGTCCCTCCTTACTGGTACGGACACCCTGAACCTTCCAATGCCTTACCTCAGGATCACAACTTAACTGGATACCCAAGAAGTTACTGCATTTCCTACTTACTATTTCTAGGGCACAAGTGCCCCCCCCCCCTACTGATATGGACACTCTGAACCTTTCACTGCCATACCTCAAGATTGCAACTTAACTGGACACCCAAAAAGTTACAGCAGTGTACATCACATCCCTTCCTAAGCATTTGTTATTTGTCTCTACTGCTTGCAACTGAAATATAGTGTAGTGGCATGCACACTAACCGGGACACTATAGCTATCCCCATCCCCCATAGCCTAACTTAATATTATTATATGCTAGTTCTTTTCCAGCTTACCAAACAAATACTGAAAGATAAGTCGTGGTTACAGAACAGTACTTAACTTAAAGACTGAACTGGAAAACTACCTGCTTGTTGTACGTGCACTGACCTGCATCATTTCTTTCAGACTGACATTTTTTTTTCTGCTGCTTGATCTCTTTGTGGTTCAGTGGCTTTCTCTGTGCTTCCCCTTCCCCCATTTCCAGTCTTCCAAGTTAATCACCCAACTTCCTGTTTCTGAATGAACCATGGCCCTCCCATTTACTCCCCCCCCACCACTGTAAAGTATCCAGACAGAACCTATATATTCTCCTGGAGACAAATGGTGCCATATTTAAAATTAGGGAACCTGAGAGTGTAAATTGCTCCTGGCATCCAGATTACACTGTGGCCACCACAAAAAGTTTTTTCTTTGTAAAATACTTTTGGATCCAGCTTCAGCTGAAGCTATTTTATTTAGTAGTTCCTACTTTTTCCTGTATATTTGTGGCTAGTGTTCTTGTATATTTGTGGCTAAAGTTAGATTAAAGTTAGACCGAGACTGAGATGTTACCAACACAATTGCGCCTTGGAATTGTGATTTACCTTTTGGTGCTCTGCTTACACAGCATTCTCCCTAGCAAAATATAAGCTTAGGGTTGTATATCTGTGAGATTTGTAGTACACAGCTGCTCATTTGATATCTCTGACAGAGCATTCACCAAGGCAATGCATACTTAATTTTTTTAAATAGTATTCTAGGTTTAATTGCTGCATACTGCCCAGCATATGTTTAATTGCTGAATATGGCCTAGCATACCCTGTTAATTGCATTGCGTTATCTGCTAGTCTACTGTTTTTTCTGCTATCTTGAGTTTAATTTTTTTTGTTTCTGTTTGGTAGAGACTGACTCAGTGTTCAATTTTACACTGTGGCAATTATTTTATATTACTGTTGCTTGACAAATGTTACTATAATTTTCTAACCTTATCCTAACACTGCATCTAACTGTTTTTCTGAACTATTACTGGTTGCCAAATTCTACTGCCTTATACTTACATTTCCCTATTACTGTAATCTATTGACACATATTTTGATTTATCTGTCCCCCCATCTCTGTCTCCTCTACACTGGTATACTAACAGAACAAGTTAGGCTACAATATCCTAATGTTTTCTATTTTAACCTTCTAACATCTCCTTTTCTGACTCTTTTTGTTTTTACAGTCCTGCACAGTATTTCTAGGGTATGAGTGTCCCCTCCACCTACTGGTACGGACACCCTGAACCTTCCACTGCCTTACCTCAAGACTGCAACTTAACTGTACACCCAAGTTGCTGCAGTGTACATCACATCCCTCCCTAAGCATTTAATTGTCTCTACTGCTTTGCAATTGTAATATAGTGTAGTTGTGTGCACACTAACTGGGATGATATAGCTATCCCCCCCCCTCCCATAATCTCACTTAGTATTGTTACATGCTAGTTCTTTTCCAGCTTGCCAAACAAATACTAAAAGATAAGTCATGGTTAGAAAACTGTACTTAATTTGAAGATTGAACTGGGAAAAAGCTGCTTGTTGTACTTGCACTGACCTGCGGCATTTCTTTCAGACTGATATTTTTTTTTTTATTGCTTGGTCTCTTCGTGGTTCAGCCTAATCCATTCACCCTCGCTTCATTTGGCTCACTCTGCTCCTCTACAACTACCCCCATTCCCACCCACCCCCACTATCATTTCACTGAAACTCTAGCCAAACTGACCACACCCCACCACTCCTCCCAACTTGCTCCTTCCAACCAATCTTTATTCACTTCCTCTGCTCTCATTTAACCCCTCCCGCAACTAAGCCCAACGTACCCTCTCTCTACCTCTCCACTCTTTCTCACTGATTATAATTACCTCTCCCACCTATCTCTGTAACATTTCCTTAGTCTCTCTCCACTTATATTTTAGACTTCCTATCTTACTTTAATATTTTTGACTTCTTATCTTACACTTCTGTACCTTATTCCTGTCCTCCTTCACCCCCTACCTTTAATACGAAATGTAAGACAATTAACACCAAAGCAACACTTCCACTGCTCGAAGAACCAGCTCATTGAAGGAACGTTGTAATAAAAAGACTTTATTTCTCTTGTCTTTGAAATTACATTAAAAACTTCGCTATTCAGCGTAATTATTCATTAAATCAGAAAAAAACAAAACAATTGAAATCAAGCGCTTTTGCTTGGTCCCATTACCAAGCTTTATCAAGATAAAATGTGCACTAAAATAGAACTGTATATATAAAGCTCATTTACCACCATGTGACAACAGTAGTAATTAAACTTTAAAGCTATACATTCATTTACTAGCCTGACTACACTTCATTTACATCATTGTACTATTACTATATAATCCATTAATACTGGTTGTATAAAATGTAAAAAATCATATTAACCTTATTTAAATATTAAAATTCATTAGATCTAATTTCTTATATACTACAATAGAATTAATTAATTTCATGTTCTACAAAAATATGTAGAATTATAAGAAAATATATGTGAACATATGAAAAATATACATATAAAATTTATAATATATAAATAAATAAACAAATATCAAATATTGTAAAAATGTTATAAAAATATTGTAAAACTATTCTCGGTATATTTGATAAACATTTTCTAAACTGTTCAATACAAAACTAATACCTAAAAAGATTTATTAAAACCAATATGTTGTTATAAAAATTCATGAATATATTAATTCATATTGTATTATATTGATCTATTTTACAAGTGATATACTAATTAAATAATTAAACAATTTCTATGTAAAATGACATCAAATTACTTAAATCACAGTCTGGCCATTCTTAATTTAAGAACACTTTTTATGTTTATATTATCATTTAAACCGGGACTTGTGGCAGCGTCTAATTTAAGCTTTCAGACTGATATTTTTTTTTTTTCTATTGCTTGGTCTCCTCGTGGTTCAGCCTAATCCATTCACCCTCACTTCATTTGGCTCACTCTGCTCCTCTACAACTACCCCCATTCCCACCCACCCCCACTACCATTTCACTGAAACTCTAGCCAAACTGACCACACCGCACCACTCCTCCCAACTTGCTCCTTCCAGCCAATCTTTATTCACTTCCTCTGCTCTCATTTAACCCCTCCATAACTAAGCCCAACGTACCCTCTCTCTACCTCTCCACTCTTTCTCACTGATTATAATTACCTCTCCCACCTATCTCTGTAACATTTCCTTAGTCTCTCTCCACTTATATTTTAGACTTCCTATCTTACTTTAATATTTTTGACTTCTTATCTTACACTTCTGTACCTTATTCCTGTCCTCCTTCACCCCCTACCTTTAATACGAAATGTAAGACAATTAACACCAAAGCAACACTTCCACTGCTCGAAGAACCAGCTCATTGAAGGAACGTTGTAATAAAAAGACTTTATTTCTCTTGTCTTTGAAATTACATTAAAAACTTCGCTATTCAGCGTAATTATTCATTAAATCAGAAAAAAACAAAACAATTGAAATCAAGCGCTTTTGCTTGGTCCCATTACCAAGCTTTATCAAGATAAAATGTGCACTAAAATAGAACTGTATATATAAAGCTCATTTACCACCATGTGACAACAGTAGTAATTAAACTTTAAAGCTATACATTCATTTACTAGCCTGACTACACTTCATTTACATCATTGTACTATTACTATATAATCCATTAATACTGGTTGTATAAAATGTAAAAAATCATATTAACCTTATTTAAATATTAAAATTCATTAGATCTAATTTCTTATATACTACAATAGAATTAATTAATTTCATGTTCTACAAAAATATGTAGAATTATAAGAAAATATATGTGAACATATGAAAAATATACATATAAAATTTATAATATATAAATAAATAAACAAATATCAAATATTGTAAAAATGTTATAAAAATATTGTAAAACTATTCTCGGTATATTTGATAAACATTTTCTAAACTGTTCAATACAAAACTAATACCTAAAAAGATTTATTAAAACCAATATGTTGTTATAAAAATTCATGAATATATTAATTCATATTGTATTATATTGATCTATTTTACAAGTGATATACTAATTAAATAATTAAACAATTTCTATGTAAAATGACATCAAATTACTTAAATCACAGTCTGGCCATTCTTAATTTAAGAACACTTTTTATGTTTATATTATCATTTAAACCGGGACTTGTGGCAGCGTCTAATTTAAGCTTTCAGACTGATATTTTTTTTTTTTCTATTGCTTGGTCTCCTCGTGGTTCAGCCTAATCCATTCACCCTCACTTCATTTGGCTCACTCTGCTCCTCTACAACTACCCCCATTCCCACCCACCCCCACTACCATTTCACTGAAACTCTAGCCAAACTGACCACACCGCACCACTCCTCCCAACTTGCTCCTTCCAGCCAATCTTTATTCACTTCCTCTGCTCTCATTTAACCCCTCCCGCAACTAAGCCCAACGTACCCTCTCTCTACCTCTCCACTCTTTCTCACTGATTATAATTACCTCTCCCACCTATCTCTGTAACATTTCCTTAGTCTCTCTCCACTTATATTTTAGACTTCCTATCTTACTTTAATATTTTTGACTTCTTATCTTACACTTCTGTACCTTATTCCTGTCCTCCTTCTCCCCCTACCTTATCATACAGCATGTTTTTACTGGGTCTATATTAGTTCATCAACAGCTTAGGTTGTCACATCTGTAATGATCGACACCTAAGCGTCAAACTAGCAAAATCGCGAACGGCCATTTAAGCAAATTCTTTCCAGGGGAAAGAATTCAGTAGGCCGTCCACAAACAAAATTAGGTTTTCAACATAAATAAAGTGGGGGGCTTCACCGCCCACACCCTCCCTAACTAAATATACCAACTTCAAGATCACTCCACATTGCCGAAAGGGCAAATCCCCAATAACGACTAAGCGACTTCTTTCCCGAGGAAAGAATTTGCTTAAATGACCATTCGAGATTTTGCAAGTTCGACGCTTAGGTGTCGATCATTACAGATTCGACAACCTAAGCTGTTGATGAACTAATATAGACCCATTATTACTTATCCTAAACTCCTTCTTACTTCTTACTTTCAATATTACCTCCTATTAATGTCTCTTAGCCAACATCTACCTTTCACCCATTCTCCTATGACTATTATAATATGCAAATTTCAATCAACTTCACAATTGCACCCTCACTTTTTAATCAGCATGTGACTACCCTGCTCAAATTTAAACTGCTTAGAAATGCACATTATTTTTATTATGTACCACATGAAACTATCTGCTAAATGTTAATGTTTTCTCATCTTGTTTGCTATGTGTCAGCTTAGGACATTTTATTGTGTTATAACATGAAATCAATAGTCTATGTCTTGTTGATGTCTTCATGTCTGATTTTTGTATTATATTCATTAGCTTTTCCCCCCGGGCCTCCGCTGAAAATGGACCTGTGTCCAGTCTGACTTTCCCAGTAAACAAATGTAAAATAAAATACAATAAAATAAATTCAACTCCCCTCTCCCCTTACTAAAATTAAGCCTAAGCTGCACCTTTTCAAACTCAGATCAACCTTACTTAATATACCTTTGTAAACTTACTCCACTCTGGTGATATTCACCTCAGCCCAGGCTCTGTCACCATCTCCTTTCCCCATAGCTATACTGATCTATCCCAGATCTCACTGTTGACCCCTACACAAAGTCCCATCCCCTTACTTGCTGCCCCCATTGAAACTTTCTCCCCCTCTTCCACCAAAAACCTTAACTATACTGTCTCTCACTATACAAAGTATAACAAATAAAGTCACTTCTCTTCATTCAATGATCTCCGTCTACACTCCCTGACATCCTTACCCTCTCTGAAACCTGGCATCAACCTCATATAACTAACTCCGAAATCCCCCCCAGCAACAATATCATCCATCAAGACAGACATAAGAAAAATGGGGGAGGTGTTGTCATCTTATACTCAGAACAACTATCCCTCTATTCTCTACCTAGTACTCCTCCTAACTTTCACCTAGCAGAAATCTTCATTGTTACCTGTAAACTAAATATGCACAAAATTCTTGCCATTGCAGCCATCTACATTCCACCTGGCAGCAATGTCCCCACTCTTGAACACTTTCTCTCCTGGAGCTCAGAAACAATCACTTTTGAGACCATTATCCTGGGTGACATTAACATAGACTGGAATGCCCTAAGCCCCTACTCTCCTAACAGTAGCACTAACCTCTATGGCTTCTCCCAGCTAATTATATCCCCCACATGTCTTAATAAACACACCAGTGTCAGCACTACACTTGATAGGATCCGCACCTCTAACCCAAACCTATATCACAATGCCACTACTCTGCCTGATTCCCTTAGTGACCATCTTCCCACCCTTGTCCTAGTACACTCTCCTCAATGGTACAAACCCCACCTTTATAAGGATTGTCACAAACTCAGTAACTTTAACTCAGATACTTTCAAAAATCTACTCTCCTCAATTAACTAGTCCTTCCCTCATACCCTACCATTTGATGAAGCCGTCAACAAATTTAATAACATTTTCCTCACAATCCTAAACTCTCTCACCACCAGCAGAAAAATCAGAATTAAATCCAGCTTTGCACCTTGGCTAACTCAACCCACTTGCAAACCTATGCTCAAGAGAGACAGTGCCTGGAGAAACTGGAAACTAATTCTCCTTCTCATCTCCATACTTATAGGGAAATCAGGAATCTTACCAAGAAGCAAGTTGACCTTAACAAAAAAATTCTATCAAAAGCCACTAAACAACCCTCACACCAATCCCAAACAATGTTGGTATAATATCAACAAGCTCCTACATCCTGGTAACGCTTCTATTCCTTATCCCTGTCCCAGTAGCTCTGCTTTGGATACAGCGACCTTTCTACATTGACTCTATTAAAAACTTGACTAAAACTGACAATACTACACTTTCCACTACCTATCCTTTTCCTTCTACACCTACTATCCCCTTCTGTCTTAAACCCTCCCCTACAGCATATATTAGATCATTCCTCAACAAACTTAAACCATGTTCCCCTTCTGCTGACAACTTACCTCCACTATTTCGCAAACTTGTTGCTAAAGCTATTGCGTATCCCGTCTCTACATCAGTCAATAGATCCATCCAAGAACATAGAGTTCCCAAAATCTGGAACAAATTCTATGTTATACCCCTTCACAAAGGTGGAATTCTACTGATCCCTCTAACTACAGACCTATTGCAATACTATCCCCTATCAAAAATACTAGAAAAATGCATTCACAAGCAGCTCATCGATCATCTATTACAGGAAAACCTCTTAACACCTACCCAACATGGCTTCCACCCCCATCACAGTATATCTACCCACTCATTTCTTTCACACAGACCACTGCAAAATATTGTGACAATAACAAACTAGTCTCTTGCCTTTTCCTTGACCTGTCTAAAGCCTTTGACACTGTTTTCCATAAATTGCTTCTCTCTAAGCTTTCTAGCCTTAACCTCTCCTACTCTGCTATTCAATGGTTCTCCAGTTACCTTTCTAACAGATTCCAGTCTGTCAGATGGCTCTGTGACTCCTCTCCCTTCCTCTCTGTTCAAACAGAGGTCCCCTCAAGCTTCCATTCTTGGACCCCTCCTTTTTAACATCTTTACTAATAACCTGTACACACCCTGCCCTCACTCCTCACTAATTCAATACGCTGATGACTCCACAACTATACCATGTTCTGACTGTCACTCATCTTGTGTATCTGAATAAGACAATGAGGCTTGGGTGTTTAAGTAGTTTATTACACACAAACACATCATAGTGGATGGCATGAACATTAAATTTAAACAAATTAACTAAATGACTGACTGCTACACTCATACATGCTTTCACTCTGGCTGCTCACTCAAAATAGTACTCTTGCTTGCACGTGCTCAGTACTTATATGCATGCGCCCACTGGCTGGAATGCTTCTTAAAGGTACATCACACACTCTGAGCTACATCCTCCCTGTTTGCTAAGCTGTCTCACATTGACAATGACATTTGAATAGGCATGCAAATTATATAGGCAATAATAAACAAAACAACATTCATGTCCAGGTTGCCGTGTATCTGGAACTAAGTCTGGAAATGCGACCTGATCTTATAATGTAAAAGTTAGGACTGGGTTTAGCAACAGGGACAGTCAATGGGGAATGTTCTGCTTCAGGACTTTCAGGGATATTCTCAGGAACAGGGATTGCTGATGGAATGTCTTCTAGAACAGGAGTATTGAATAAGTCACTCTGAGAATTAGAGTCTTTATTACAGGCAAGATGCTGTAACACTGGCTCAGACACTGGTAGTAAATGCTTCCATTTCCACCTAAAGTCCATTCCCTGTGATTCCACAATATACAATCTCAGTTCTTGACATAAACTTTTCACAAGTCCAATCCGATCAAAACCTTTTGTTGTCTGTGTCCTCACTATCTCCCCCTTCTTTTAATGGATTGCGAGGTTTACTGATCTTATCATAGTAGGACTTCTGGGACAAATGCTTTTTCAGGAGTTGGGCTTTCACTGCTTTGTTATTTTTAGCACATGGAACCAATAAATTACTGCTGATTGGTAATGTGGTTCTGGTTTGTCTCGACACAAGTCTCTGGGCAGGTGAACCAAGATAATTGTCACAAGGAATGTTTCTGAGAATTAAGCAAGTTTAGAAAAACATTGGTATTGTCATGTTTGGATCTCTCTAACAGCTTTTTTTATAGGTTCATAGGTTGGTACTAGGCTATCAGCCCTAGGGCCTATACAAGCCTAGCCATAACAATTCCCTGGCTATTTCTTCTCACACTATTTACTTCCCTCGACCCCCTGTCTAGCAGGGTGACTGACGTGATCCCCGGGTGAATTTCCTTTCTCCCATCCAATCGTCAAGGTTCCTTTTGAAGAGGGCCAAAGAGGCACTGACATGTATGGGCAGTCTATTCCAGAGTCTGGGGAGTCTCTGGGTCAGGAACCTATCCCTCCAGCATGTTTTGTTTATTGTGATGACAAGGCTTAGATCCCTGGAGCGTGTGACTCTGAGGGATTGGGATTTCTTTAAGTGTAGCATGTCCAACAGCTGTGGGTTTGACATGGCCTTGTATGTTAAGCAGATATCGCCTCTGAGTAGACGATACGCGACAGAGTATAGCTGGAGTTTTTTAAGGCGGTCAGCGTAGGGCATCTGCTTTAGGCCTGTGATTCTTTTAGTGAGGTATTTCTGCTGCCTTTCCAGTTGTTGCAGATGTCTTGAGAGGTACATACCAAATGAGGTGTTGTATTCTATAATGGGTCTAATGAGGGATGAGTACAGTGGGACAATGACCTCCTTTTTTTTGGATGAAAAGCCTTTAGTGATGAGGTGTGCCACATAGAAGGATTTCCTGACTGTTGTGGTGATGTGGTTATCGAAGGTGAGACCACTGTCCACCTGTGTCCCTAAGTCTCTTATCAAACTTTCAGTGTTTAGTGTACTGCCACCTATGTGGTAATTCACGGGTACATATTTTTTCCCCACAGGGGATAACTATACATTTCTTGGCATTGAGCTTTATCCCATGGCTCTGGCACCAAGCATCTTCATAGGTTCATAGGTTCATAGGTTCATACTAGGCTATCTGCCCGAGGGCATTTATAAGCCTAGCCCATTGTTTTGTGGCTTATGCCACCCCTTTAGTATGGGGAACTATACCCATTATTTTGCTGTGCCTCTGTCGAGCAGTGACACTGAGGTATTCCTGGGGTATATCTGCGATCTCCCATCCATTGGTCAAGATTTCTCTTGAACAAGGCCAGCGAGGTGCTCTGCCTCACATGTACCGGGATTTTGTTCCACAGCATAGGGAGTCTTTGGGTGATGAATCTATCCCTCCAGCACGTCCTATTAATAGCCGTGTTGAGGTTTAAGTCTCCCGCCCTTGTGGCTCTGATGGATCTAGATTTTTTGAGGTGAAGCATATTCATCAAATCTGGGTTTGACATGGCCTTGTATGTTAGGCAAAGGTCACCTCTGAGCAGCGTGGCGACTGAATAGAGCTGGAGTTCTTTCAGTCGGGCAGCATAGGACAGATTTTTGAGACCCTTTATCCTTTTGGTGAGGAACTTTTGTGGCCTCTCCAGCTGCTGCAAGTGTCGGGTCAGATACATTCCGAATGGGGCATTGTACTCAATCATTGGTCTGATGAGTGATGAGTAAAGGGAGACTATGACCTCCCTTGATCTAGATGAGAATCCCTTCATGATAAGGTGGGCAATGTAGAAGGACTTCCTAACTGTTTCTGTAAGGCCTTTTGTAGAGTATCCGCATTATTTGGGGATTCAATAATGGCTCCCAGTTTGCAGTCATCTGTGAACATTGTTAGCCAGAATCCCTTAGTGTTGGCCTGTACTTCAGAGAAGTAGATGCCAAACAAGAGCGGTCCCAGGACTGAACTCTGAGATATTCCACATGTCACTTGTCTGGAGCTGGATTTGGAGTCGGCTACTTTTACAGTGTGGGTTCTGTCAGTAAGCCAGTTGGCAACCCATTGGGTGATGTAGGAATTAATGCCCAGCTTAGTAGGTTTATCTATGATTCCAGAGTGGGGAATATTGTCAAAGACCTTGGAAAGGTCTAGATAGGCTGTGTGGACCACCTTACCATTGTCCATGGCTCTGGAGACTTATTCAAAGAAGTCAAGCAGGTTCTGGAGACAAGAACGGCCCTTCACGAACCCAAACTGGGCGGGGTCCAGTGTTTGAAGGTTGCCAATGTCTTTGTTTATAAGTTCCATGATAATACGCTCCATGGCTTTGCAGATAAGGCTCATCAGACTGATGGGACAGTAGTTTCTGGGATCCAAGGTGGATCCCCCCTTGTGGAGTGGGATAATTGTAGCTCTGTGCCACTCAGTGGGCATGAAACCTGAGATGAGGCTATGATTAAACATGACACTTAGGTGAGGTGCCAGTACATATTGTAGTTCATGTAGTATACAGCCCAGGATGTCATCTGGTCCCATGGATGCTGTATTCTTAGCTTTGGAGAGTGTGTTTTTTACCTGTGTGGCCGTTATTACTGGAATTTGGCAATCTTCCGGTATTGAGATGGGCCATTTAGGGAGTGAGAGGGGGGTGAAGTTGGCACTGAATTGATCTGCCAGGATATTGGCAATATCCTTGGGATCAGTATATTTAATGCTATTCTGTTTTAGCTCAGAGCAGATCTGAGCATTGCCATTTAGATTCTTGACATAGTTATAGAATGCCTTGTGGTTGTCTTTGGAATTTTTGGCAATTTTATTTTCATAACTAGCTTTGGAGGATTTTATGAGGGATCTCAGTTACTTACTGAGGCTGGTAAGGGAGTTTTTTGCATCCTGGGATTTTCCTCTTTTCTGCAAGTTTCTTCCTTTTGTTGTAAAGTTTGTTTATGGCAGGGGACCACCAGATTGGCTTCCTTTTTTTGGAGGAGAGCATCTTGGTTCTATTTGGGATGGCACGACTCATGCATGAGTGGATGTGCTCGTACAGTGCCTTAGTGTAGGATTCAGCAGTCCAACTTTCAGTTCCCGTCTGCATGGGTGTCATGAAGTTTGTCACTTCTGACTTGAGTAGCATGAAGTTGGCTTTGGAGAAGTTTTTTATGGAGATTTCCTTACTGAGGGGTGGGGGTGGGATGTGGATGTTAAGGGTGATTAGTTTATGGTCAGACCTGACTAATGAGGGGGTGACCATAGGTGTGGAGCATCGACTTCCCATGTTGGTAATGACCAGTTCTAGGATATTGGAGTCCCTGGTGGTACTATGGATTAGTTGATCCAGGGTGTTGGAATTTATGAATTCCAAGAACCAACCGTTTGACTGCAGGTACTCAGGACTATTCATAGTATGAGCAAAGTCCCATGTTTCAGTAAATTTTTTGAACTGCTGAGTTGTAAACTGTGCACCATCGTCAGAAATGACTCTGTGTGGATTTCCATGGACAGAAAAATGTCTCTTCAACTTAGTAATGACAGTAGTGGATGTTAGGTTAGAAATTAGGTTGATCCTGAAACAATTTGAATGAGAGTCTACTAACACCAAGTGATGTTGACCATTCCACTCAAAGATATCTGTGGCTACTGTCGACCAATGTAGTTCAGGAATCTGGCTTAACTGAAGTGGTTCTTTTTGTTGATGTGGTTTAGTACTATTACATACAGCACAAGATGAAAGTACTTTCTCATTATCCTTTGACATAGAAGGCCAAAATACTAGTGCTCTCATCCTTCTTTTGGTAGAATCAGTTCCTGGGTAGCCACAGTGCAAGATCTTAATATACTCCCATTGCAAGGATTTTGGAACAATCACTTTTGGTCCTTTCATGATGATACCATTGTCTGACAAAGTCTCATCTCTGTAAGGAAACTACAACTGCACATCTACTGGTAAACAAGATTGCTTTGAAGGCCATCCTCGACTGATAAAGAGGTTGAGCTTCTGAAGAACTGCATCTGAAGCTGTGTCAGTTCTAAGCTCATCAAGATGTGTGGAAGAAAAATTTCTCACTTCCATGACTTAAAACTCAGGTTGCTCATTCTCATGCTGTTCGGTGTTTTATCTGTGCGATCGGGATAAAGTGTCAGCAAGATAAAGAAGTTTGCCTTTTGTGTAAACAAGATTGAAATTGTACTTTTGTAATTTGAGCATCATGCATTTCAATCTCGCAGGAGCTGTGTGTATATTGGCTTTCTCAAAATAGTGACTAGATGTTGGTGGTCAGTTTCTATCTGGATAGGTTGGCCATGAATATAATCATGGAACTTCAAACATGCAAACACAATTGCCAAGAGCTCTTTTCTATTTATGCATAATGCATCTCAGTTTGGGTTAGAGTTCTCAATGCATAGGCTTCTGGTCTACCCTCTTGAAGAATGACTGCACCAAGACCAAACTTAGAAGCATTACAGGAAAGAGTTACTGGTTTGTGAACATCATAGTATTTTAAAGTAGGTGGACTGGCAATTTTCTGTTTCAGGACATCAAATGCTCTTTGGCTGTGTTCTGACCAGGACCAGGTTACATCTTTGTGTGTCAACTCTCTGAGTGGTGTTGAAAGTTGAATGAACCTGCCTAAATAGTTTACCATAACAAGAAAATGTAGGGCGTGGACATTGTCTGGAGCTAACATCTCAAGAACTGCTGTTTGCTTGGAAGGATCTGGTCATAAGCCTGAACTGGTAAACAAATGACCCACATAAGTAACTTCTCTTAGCCTGAATTTACATTTCTGAAGATTCAACTTAAGATTCACTTCACAGGCTCTTTCCAGAACTTTCTTGAGGTTTCTATCATGTTGGACTTCACCAATGCCTCCTACAAAAAAAAATCATCTACTATAACCGCACATGAATAGACAGAAAAAATTTGTTCCATCGCACATTGAAAGACTCACTGGCAAAATTTATTCCAAATGATATTCTTAGAAATCTGTACTTTCCAAATGGTGTACTGAATGTGGTTAACAATGAAGATTTTTGATCACGCAAAATATGCCAAAATGAACTTTTTGCATCTAAGACAGAAAAAATAGTGTCACTTGGCATGAGGGCAGTAACTTCCTCGACTGTACATATAGGATGATGAGTTCTTTTTAATGCCTTGTCAAAAGCTCTTGGATCAATACATATTGTGATATCATCTGAGCTTTTCTTATGAGCTACTACCACGGAAGATACCCATTCAGTTGGTTCTTCTACTGGACAAATTACTCCTAGCTGCACCATTTCACCATGTCAGCTTTGACTCTGTTCTGCATAGCTACTGGAACTTTCCATGCTGGTCTGATGACTGAGCTTACTTCAGGGTGTAACTTCATGGAACACACAACTGGGAGTTTGTCTAGTATACTCAGAAAAAATAGCTTTGGCGAAATTTGAGCTGTTATTATTCAAGCTTACATGGTGGACTTCTTTATTAAATGAAAGCAGTGCCATTTTCAAACTGTCTCTGAGGCCTAATAATGACTGCATGTTTCTCTTGACTACGTAAAATAGCAAGTCATAGCTGTTCCCAGCAGAGTAACATGAAAGCACTACTGAACCTTCGGTTTGAATTTCTTCACCACCATAAGCAACAAGCTTTGCACACTTTGCCAAATCAATCTTTTCTCCAGCTCTTACTCTAGCAAATGTTTCCACTGACATAGCATTGCACTTTGAACCAGTATCTACTCTGAGCTCTACAGGTCTCCCATTAATCCAAACAGTACAAAAGATTTCATTTTTTGCCCATAAATCTACTGTACTGACTGTTTTACCAAGTACAGATACTCCATCAACATAACAAGTAGGGTTGCAGCTTTCTAATTGATCAACTTGCCTCTTTGAATACTATTTTCCAATAAAAGAATGTTACAAAACTTTTTGAAATGATTCCACTTTTTGCAAGAATGGCATTGCTGACCAAAAGCTAAGCACTTTTCTTGTTTGGGCTCATGGCTACCACCACAATTATGACAGTAGACTATGAGGCTAGCTACAGGTTTTGCTGAGTGACCCATGTGTTTTGCTGCATGTGCCCTAGGCCTTACTGTAGTTGCTCTGGGTTTTGCTGAAGGTCGGGCTGTGGCAGCCCCACCCTTTGGCCTGTATGTTTTTACCTCGTGCTGCATACTATCAACATTAGCATACTTACAGCTTTTTCCAGTGCTATTCTCATTTGTAAGTATATTTGTGTGCTTTTCTGTAAACTTGTATATCTGACAAATCTCAATGGTCTTGTTCAAAGTTAAATCACTGTCTCAAAGCAAAATCTTTCTCACCACATACAAGTCTGCCTTTTATCAACTTATCTCTCAGAACACCAAATCTGCATGTTTTAGACTTATTTCTCAAGTGAGTTATATATGCTGCAAACGTTTCACCAGACTTTTGATCTCCAGTGTGAAATAAGTGCCTTTTGATTGTAATGTTTGCCTGGGGGTTACACATTACACATTTCTTTAAATGTACATTTTAAGTACTCAGGGTCTTCCCACGTTTCCTCCTCCCCTGCAAACACAGCAGGTGAATACACAAAAGAATGCTCTCATTCAATGGATTCTGAACCAGCTAAATTAAGCAGAATAAATGCCTTTGTATGTGCATCTTTGTCAGAAAAAGCAGCCTATATGAAAATATTGTACTCTCGCTCAAACACTCTCCAATTTTCTGCAATATTGTTATCAAACACAAGTGGATTTGGTCTACAAAAGCCTTCTGCCATGCCAGCAAATTGCAGTTTAAACACAATGCAGTCTTGACCCTTGTAATTATGTATGAACATTCTCTCAAACCATGTACTTGTAATAATATTCAAATGCATGATAACCTCTTCCAAAGACTACTTCATGAAATATTCTTTGAAATGACTGTATTTTGAGAAATAACTGCACTGTAATACTGCATACATTTGCCACCACTTTGCACATTTTGAAAACTTTGAATAGTTTCATTTAATGTGAAAAAGTAGTACATTGTGAAAAAATATGATAGTTTCCCCTTTTTTATATATTTTACGTGATATGGATATTGTTTCAAACATTTGTGTAACTATTTTGAATATTTTTATCAATATGGTACAGTTTTGAGCATTTCGTTTAATTAGAAATTTATTTTGAGCACTCTGAATGCTTCATTTTATATCAATTGCGAAAAAAAGTAATTTAAGCAAGTTTTAGTAACTGGAATTCATTTCTGACCTGTCTGTGAGTTGTTTGAGCTTCAGATGATCCACTCGTGTATATCTCTATTTCTAACTGAGCACCTCATGGTTTTGACTCTGGATGCTATTTTTACACCATGTCGCTCGTCTTGTGTATCTGAATAAGAAGATGAGGCTTGGGTGTTTGTTTAAGTAGTTTATTACATGCAAACACATCAGGATGGATGGCAGACACATTAAACTTAATTGAACTGACTGACTGCTGCAGTCATACATGCTTTCACTCTGGCTGCTCAGTCAAAATGGCACTCTTGCTTGCACGTGCTCAGTACTTATATGCAAGTGCCCACTGACTGGAATGCTTCTTAAAAGCAGATCACACACTCTGATCTATACTGACAAACTCCCCCATCTCCTTACCCAAGAATCACTCTTCTCCATAGAAAAATGGCTAACCAGTAATCAAATCCTACTCACCCCTAAGAAAACCAGACTTATTCTCTTCCTCCCAAAATCTCTACAATACAAAAACACCTTCACTATTACATCCCTTAATAACACAATTATCTCAGTCGAACCTCATACAAAACTGCTTGGAGTTATAATTGATGACCAATTAAAATTTGATATCCACATACAACAGGCTATCAAAAAGACCCACCAAAAATTAGGGATGTTGTATAGGCACAAAAAATACCTCATTAATGTCGCTAAACATTATCTAGCTCAGGCATTTGTATTGCCCATCCTACATTAAGCTGCACCTATCCTCACTAGCATACAATCCAATCTATCAGCTATACTTGAAACCACTTATAACAACATTGCTAGATTTGCTGCCAGTCTTTCCTACTGCTCTGACCACTGCTTTGCTTTAAGAAACCTGCAGTGTCCTGAATTCCAGCAACAACTACTTCTTCCTCAGCTCCACCTCACTCTCTCTATCCTAAATAAACCTTCCCTCTGTTCAGCCCTCTCTACCCTCATCTCTCCCTACACCACAAAATGTCCTCTCTGCAGCACCAATCAACAACTCTTCGAAATTCACAAACCTAATAAAAACATAGATAAACTTCTTTATAACTATTCAGTCGCTAATTATTTATTTATCTACTTATTTATTTTACATTTGTTAACCGGGATTGTCTGACTGAGCAAAAGCCCTTTTTCAGCAGAGGCCTGGGGAGAAAAGCTCCAAAACATAGTTACAAAAAATATAACTGTTACAAACACAATTAACATTATAATCATTCATAATAAAAATTGTAGAACAGTTATCATGTATATGCAGTTACAATTATCTATAAAAATGTTATGAAGAATACTGCAGCAGAAGGAAAGGAATTAGTGTTAGGTAAAAAATTTGCTTAAGAACAAACAATAACACTTACAGCTTCAAAGCAACTCTCAAAGACAACCTGCTTAAATCTTAGTCTTGCCCTTGCTCAGCTCCTACCTAACCTACTTCTTCTGTTCCCGTCACTTCTTCCTTGGGATCTCCCTATATTTTGAGTTTCTACTACTTACATATTGCCTTAGTATATTTGTGTTTGGTCTGCTATGAAGTACTACTACATACAAGGGACTAGGTTAATGTTCTTATTCCCTTTTGAATATTTTTGTCTCTCTCAACCTTGGTAATTACCAATGTTAACTTCTATCATTTGTTTGTAAATAATTTGTAATGCCTTACTCATTTGTTATTGCATTGTGTTTTTGTATTCTACTTTGATTTTCATAATTGTATTTTATTTCATTCTGTATTGTTATATGCTGGAGCTTTTCTCCTCAGGCCTCCACTGAAAATGGGCTCCTTGCCCAGTCGGACCAATCTGGTTAATAAAGATAAAATGAATAAATACATAAATAAATAAATAACTAATGGGGGGGGGGTGATTGAGACTTCCTGTAGCATGCCTTTCTAGATACCAAAATCTTGAAATCCTGGTACAGAATGGCACTTTAACATTTTTTTTTCTTTTTTTGCTCTTCAATTGAAGGCTTGGGGATGCAGTATCAGTAGAAAAATGCAATTGACTTTTTACAATATACCACTGAGGGTGTGTGTGCGTGTGTATGTGTGTGTGTGTGTGTGTGTGTGTGTGTGTGTGTGTGTGTGTGGGAGTGCGTGTGTGTGTGTGTGTGTGTGTGTGTGTGTGTGTGTGTGTGTGTGTGTGTGTGTATTGACTGCTGTAGAAGCCAGTCCACTGATCGGCTTTCTACAATAAGCTGAATTATTTTTTTGCTCTTCATTTGAAGAAATAAGGGGTGGGGTGGCACTGGGCACAGGATGAGCCAGCTATGGCTCTGCCATCCATCACCAAAATGTGGAACACTACTTCTCATAATAAGGAACAAATCAGAAAAATGTGGAATACTTACTAACAACTTCAAGTAGAAAATGTACAACATGGTTAAGATGTATTACTTTACACCTCCAAAAATGTTATTTTGATGGGTTAATATGATTCAGTATCATTTTCCATTGATATCTGTTAAAAATTCTTAAAAATGAATGCTTGACAGATCATTTCAATGTGTAAGAGCAAGGAATTCTTCTCATAATGAGGTGCAGCTGACAGGTATGAGACCTACTAAGACTTATATTTAACGCAGAGACATTTAGTTGAAAAGAAACACTGCTATTGGTTTCAGGGACCAACTAAGAAGTCAATGACACTGTCACTGTTTATAATGGTAGTGGTGTTCCATATCAGGGGGCATGAACTACATTGTGAGATCAGGTTAAAGAGATAAAAAGCCATTATAGGTTATAAGAAATTAAAATACAGTAAGAAGCATTTAATGTGATTTTGATGCATTACTATCACACACCATACCAAGATGCATTTGTTTCATGTTGGAGATTTTAAGTGTAAAATAAAAATATTCATTTGAGCAAATAAAGCTGCATTTTCTTTATTTCTTTCAATAAGTTTGTTTCCTATTTAAGTAGCTTAATCATAGTTTCATAGGGTCATAGATTATTAAACAGGTAGATAAGGATTTGTGGGAGGTGTTAAGATAGTACTTTTCTTATTGACAGCCTATGTCCATAAGGGACATGGGGGTCAGACCAGGGGTAAATTTATTATTTCACATCCAGTTGTCAAGGTTTTGTGTGACTAGGGTCAAGGATGAACTCTGTTTTACATGGATGGTGAGTCTTTTTCATACTGCAGGAATGCTTTTGGACACATATCTGTCTTTCCAGCACATTCTGATTATATCATAATTGAAGTTCAGATCCCTAGATCTAGTGTTTTTGATGCTGTTTATTTTGCACAGGTGCAAGAGATCCATCAGGGTTGGGTCTGAGGAAGGCATGTAAGCCAGGCAAAGATCCCTACTCAGCAGACTGTAGGAGACTGAATACATAGATACAGCCTGTAGGCAATCAGTATAGGACAGGATATTCATGCCCTGATTTCTCCTGGTGAAAAACCTTCATGTGCATTTCAACATTTGCAAGTGTCTAGTTAGATACATCTTAAAGAGGTCACTTTGTTCAATGATAAGTCTGATAAAGGCCAAGAACAGTGGTACTATTACTTCCTTGGACCTGGATGGCATACCCTTACCTATACGTTGGGCAACATAGAGTGATTTTATTACCATCTTAGTTATATGTTGGTCAAAGGCCAGATTGTTGTTTACATATGTTCCCAGATTCCTTACTACTGGGTCAACTCTTAGGGGCATTTTATTGATGGAGTAATTAACTAGGGTTGACAGTTTCCCAAAGGACATTATAATGCATTTTTCTTGCATTGAGTTTTAGGCCATCACTTTCACACCAGTCATTTGTCTGTGTTAATTATATGACTACTGGATCCAAAATTATGAAAAAAAAAAATCACAGTTTAAATAAAAATGTCTTTAATTACAAACTGTTCTAGCGCCTCGGTGCAAACACCTTTACAGAACATAACATCTTGAAAAAAAAAGCTTTCCTTAAATACAAAAATTCATTTTCAATTAACTATAAACCATTAAACAATTAAAATATTAAAACATCTTTGTCTTAAAGTAAACATCTCCAATTCACCTCATTGTTAAGCCCCATAGGAGCCAATGTGTTGTATTTCAATATATAAATAGATTCTTTGTACAAAAGTTTATTTTTCAACACTAAGTCGTTATCATATTTTACATTAATTTGTTCCAAAACCATTCCTTGTAACAATGAATGGTCACTTGCATGTATTTCTTTAAAATGTGCAGATATACCTTTTTCTTCCTTTCTATTCTTAATGTCCCTTATATGTTCTAAAAATCGAACTCAAAACATTCTTTTTGTTTCTCCAATATAATATAAATTACATGGACATCTAAGTGCATAAATTACACCTATGCTGTTACAAGAAAACACATCCCTACATATATACTTAGCCCCATTGATGCCTTCAAAATTAGTAAGGATCTGTGCACATACTGAACACTTACAACGTGTGTAAGTTCCAAGACTCCAGTTCAATTGCCTAATATTCATAGATGGAAATACAAATTTTCCATGTACCAGCATATCTCGTAAAGTTCTACCCCTTTTATACAGGGTCTATATTATAACATCGAAGACTTACAACTTTGAATGTTATAATATCAAACGCATTAGAGCGAAACACTAGAAAACCGAACAGTCAGAATAGTGAATTTTTTTGCCAGGGAAAAAAATTTGCTGTTCCGACAAAGATACACACAACACAAGCACACCAAAATAAATAATCCACACACATACACTTCACAAAACCTTACACTAAACCATACATACACCACTAGCTATCCACTTACCTTAACCCAACCCTAACCCTAAGGTCCCTATCGCACACTCACCTTACCCGTTCCCTAACCGTAAGGTCCCTATCGCACACTCACCTTACCCGTTCTCTAACCCTAAGGTCCCTATTGCACACTCACCTTCGTTCACACACTTACCTTAACATGGTCCATAACCTTCACTCCACAGTCAAGGAAATAGCGAAGCTGCAGAAACGGCCCACCAAATACTTTCCCTAGGAAAGTATTCGGTGTTCTGCAGCTTCGCTATTTCCAGCATTCGCTGTAATGGGTTTGATATTATAACATTCAAAGTTGTAAGACTTCGATGTTATAATATAGACCCTTGTATACATATAAGGAACATTAAGTCTAGAAAGGAAGAAAAAGTTATATCTGCACATTTTAAAGAAATACATGCAAGTGACCACAAGCCACTGCATTTCTTTATGCCGGTCCCAAGCCCGGATAAATGGGGAGGGTTGCGTCAGGAAGGGCATCCGGCATAAAACTTCACCAAAACATTTCATGCAATCACCAAGAAAAATTTTTATACCGGATCGGTCGAGGCCTGGGTTAACAATGACCGCCACCAGTACTGTTAGCCTAAAGGGTGCTGGCGGAAATTGGGCTACTGTTGGCCGAAGGAGGAGAAGAGGCGGAAGACATGGCCAAAGGCAGGAGGAGAGGAGAAAGGCTAGGACTGTGGTAGTGAGGGTTGGAACTTTGAATGTTGGCAGTATGACTGGTATAGGGAGAGAGCTAGCTGATATGATGGACAGAAGGAAGGTTGGTATATTGTGTGTGCAAGAGACCAGATGGAAGGGGAGTAAGGCTAGGTGTATCGGAGGTGGGTTCAAATTGTTTTATCATGGTGTGGATGGGAGGAGAAATGGCGTAGGAGTTATCCTGAAGGAACAGTATGCTGAGAGTGTTTTGGAGGTGAAAAGCATGTCGGACAGAGTGATGTTTATGAAGCTGGAAATTGATGGTGTAATGATGAATGTTGTTAGTGCATATGCTCCACAAGTTGGCTGTGCAATGGATGAGAAAGAAAAATTTTGGAGTGAATTGGATGAAGTGGTGATGACTGTACCCAAGGGTGAGAGAGTGGTGATTGGAGCAGATTTCAATGGGCATGTTGATGAAGGGAACAGGGGGGATGAGGAAGTGATGGGTAGGTATGGTGTTAAACAAAGGAATGCAGAAGGTCAGATGGTAGTGGATTTTGCGAAAAGGATGGACATGGCTGTGGTGAATACGTATTTTAACAAGAGGGAGGAGCATAGGGTGACATACAAGAGTGGAGGAAGATGCACACAGGTGGATTATATCTTATGTAGGAGGGCCAGTTTGAAGGAGATTGGAGACTGTAAAGTGGTGACCGGAGAAAGTGTCATTAGACAGTATAGGTTAGTGGTTTGTAGGATGACGTTGGTTATCAAGAAGAGCAGGAAGAGTGTGAGGGCAGCACCAAGGATCAAGTGGTGGAAATTGAAAAAGGGTAATTGTGAGGTGGAGTTCAGGGATGAGTTAAGGCAGGCACTGGGTGGCAGTGAAGAGTTACCAAATAGCTGGGTAACTACAGCAGAGCTAGTAAGGGAGACGGCTAGAAAGGTGCTTGGTATCACATCTGGACAGAGGAAGGACGACAAGGAGACATGGTGGTGGAATGAGGAAGTACAGGAGAGTATACAGAGAAAGAGGTTGGCAAAGAAGAAGTGGGATTGTCAGAGAGATGAAGAAAGTAGACAGGAGTATAAGGAGATGAGGTGCATGGCAAAGAGAGAGGTGGCGAAGGCTAAGGATAAGGCATACGGAGAGTTGTATGAAAGTTTGGACACTAAGGAGGGAGAAAAGGGCCTGTACCGAATGGCTAGACAGAGGGACCGAGCTAGGAAAGATGTGCAGCAGGTAAAGGTGATAAAGGATAATGAGGGAAACATACTCACAAGCGAGTAGTGTGTGTTGAGCAGATGGAAAGAGTACTTTGAGGGGTTGATGAATGAAGAGAATGAGCAGGAGAGAAGGTTGGATGAGGTAGTGATAGTAAATCACGAAGTACAATGGATTAGCAAGGAGGAAGTAAGGATAGCTATGAAGCGAATGAAGAATGGAAAGGCTGTTGGCCCAGATGACATACCTGTGGAAGCATGGAGGTGTTTAGGTGAAATGGCAGTGGAGTTTTTAACCAGATTGTTTAATGAAATCTTGGAAATTGAGAGGATGCCTGAGGAATGGAGAAAAAGTGTTTTGGTACCGATTTTTAAGAATAAGGGTGATGTGCAGAGCTGTAGTAACTACAGAGGGATAAAATTGATCAGTCACAGCATGAAGTTATGGGAAAAAGTAGTGGAAGCAAGGTTAAGAAGGGACGTGATGAGCAGTATGGTTTCATGCCAGGAAAGAGCACTACAGATGCGATCTTTGCTCTGAGGGTGTTGATGAAGAAGTACAGAGAATGTTGGAAGGAGTTGCATTGTGTTTTTGTAGACTTAGAGAAAGCATATGACAGGGTGCCTAGAGAGGAGTTGTGGTATTGTATGAAGAAGTCAGGAGTGTCAGAAAAGTATGTAAGAGTCGTACAGGATATGTACGAGGGTAGTGTGACAGCAGTGAGGTCTGCCATGGGAGTGATGGATGCGTTTAAGGTGGAGGTGGGGTTACATCAAGGATCAGCTCTGAGCCCTTTCTTATTTGCAATGGTGATGGACAGGTTGACAGACGAGATCAGACAGGAGTCCCCATGGACTATGATGTTTGCAGATGACATTGTGATCTGTAGTGAGAGTAGGGAACAGGTGGAGGAGACCCTGGAGAGATGGAGATATGCTGTAGAGAGAAGAGGAATGAAGGTCAGCAGGACTAAGACAGAATATATGTGTGTGAATGAGAGGGAGGATAGAGGAATGGTGAGAATGTAAGGAGTAGAGGTAGCGAAGGTGGATGAGTTTAAATACTTGGGGTCAATAGTTCAGAGTAACGGTGAGTGTGGAAGAGAGGTGAAGAAGAGAGTACAGGCAGTATGGAGTGGGTGGAGAAGAGTGTCAAGAGTGATTTGTGACAGACGAGTACCTGTAAGAGTGAAAGGGAAGGTCTACAAGAGGGTAGTGAGACCAGCTATGTTATAGGGTTGGAGACAGTGGCATTGACAAAAAGGCAGTAGTTTGAGCTGGATGTGGCAGAATTAAAGATGTTAAGATTTGCACTGGGTGTGACGAGGGTGGACAAGATTAGGAATAAGTATATTAGAGGGTCAGCCCAGGTTGGAAGGTTTGCAGACAAAGCCAGAGAGGCACGATTATGTTGGTTTGGACATGTGCTGAGGAGGGATGCTGAGTATATTGGGAAAAAGATGCTAAGGATGAAGCTACCAGGTAACAGGAAAAGAGGAAGGCCTAAGATAAGGTTTATGGATGTGGTGAGAGAGGACATGCAGGTGGTTGGTGTGACAGAGCAAAATGCAGAGGACAGGAAGAAATGGAAACAGGTGATCTGCTGTGGTGACCCCTAATGGGAACAGCTGAAAGAAGATGATGACATGCAAGTGACCATTTATTGTTACAAGGAATGGTTTTGGAACAAATTAATGTAAAATATGATAATGACCTAGTGTTGAAAAATAAACTTTTGTACAAAGAATCTATTTAATATTGAAATACAACACACTGACTCCTATGGGGCTTAACAATGAGGTGAACTGGAGATGTTTTCCTTTAAGACAAAGATGTTTTAATATTTTAATTGTTTAATGGTTTAATTAATAGTTAATTGAAAATGGGTTTTTGTATTTAAGGAAAGCTTTTTTTCAAGACGTTATGTTCTGTAAAGGTGTTTGCACCGAGGCGCTAGAACGGTTTGTGATTAAAGAAGTTTTTATTTAAACTGTGATTTTTTTCATCATTTTGGATCCAGTAGTCGTATAATCAATGTTGTGGTGGTTGGTGTTGTGGTTGTGATCTATTTGTCTGTGTTAAACCTACTTGCAAGATATTTGTATCTTGGCGGGACTCTATAATAGCTCCCAATATATAGTAACCTGTGAACTTGGTGAGCCATAGGCCTTTAATGTGAGTAGATGTCAAACAGGAGTAAGCCCAGCACATTTCCCTGGGGTGCTCCACCAGTGACTGGCCTCTGGTGGAAGTGGTCTCACTGACTCTGATTTCTTGGGTTCTGTCTGTGAGCCAGACAGGAATCCAGTGAGTTATATAAGGGTTTAAAGTATCATAGGAAATTACTAGGCTATCAACCCAGAGGTCATTTTAAGCCTAGCCATTTCATCCTAATGTAAAACCAAAGAAATGCTTGTCAATACCCAAGATTGCATTTAGTGATAGCTGCCCATGTCCAGGAGGGTTGTGAGCTCTATCCCTGGTACGAATTTATGGTGCCTCATCCACTCATCCAGGTTCCTCTTCAACACTGTCATAGAGTTGCTCTGTTTCACAAGAATTGGTACCTGTTCAAAAGACACAACAGTCAATGGGAGATAAATTTGTCAATCTAGCATGTCGTATTTAAGTCACAGGCCATATTTAGGTCCCTGAAATGGATAGCCCTAGTCCCATTTGATTTAAAGATATGGAGCAAGTTCATTAGGGTTGGGTCATGGATTGTTTTGTAGGTTAGGCATAAGTCTCCCCTAAGAAGTCTATATGATACACAGTATAATGATAGGGACATTAGTCAGTCTGTGTAAGGCACATGCTGGAGCCCCTTGATCTTCTTTGTTAGAAACCTCTGAGGTCTCTCTAATTGCTGCAGGTGCTTAGTACAGTAACTGCAGCAATTAGAGAGACCTAACTCAGACGGCTCGTTAACAATGCCTGAGTCGGGTATTGTATCAAATGCTTTAGCCAGGTCAAGATACTTTGTATGCACCATTGTACCCTTGTCCATTGCCTTGCTGACCATCTTAAAGTAGTTTACCAGGTTAAGAAAGCATGACCTTCCCTTAACAAAGCCACATTGGGATGGGTCCAGAGCCCGTAGGTGGCCAATGTCATTGTTTATCATTTCCATGATAATTCATTCCATGGCTTTGCATATTAGGCTTGTTAGATGGACAAATCTGTAGTTCTCTGGGTTGTTTGATGGTCCACCCTTGTGGAGGAGGACGACAGTTGTGGTCCTTCATTCCCTTAGAATGTAGTCAAAGCTGTAGTTAAAGAGTGCCTCGAGTGGTTGTGATAGGTCATGTTTTAGACTGTTCAGGACTGGGGATGCTGTCAGGACACATGAAGGTGGTATTCTTGGATTTTGGGAGTGCTGCCAGCACCTGGTCCCTGCTGACAGTTGGGGAAGTATGTTGGAGGGGATTTCACGTGGTAAAGATGGGAGAATTAGGGGGGGGTGAAGTTTCAGCTGAGTTTATCAGCCAGTAGATTTGCTATATTACCTTGATTGGTGTAGGTGTATTCCAACAATGGGGTTTGTTTTTAGTGTTTGATTTGGGTTTATTTCTAGTAGGTACAGCAACCTCAATTCAGCCATTCACATGTTTGCATAGCGACTCTTTGAATAATTCTGCATACATAGCTGTGGTCTCAGGGTTGGGGGGAGCCTTGAATTTTGACAAACTGTCCCTTAATATGATGTAGTTTGCCTTTCGATAGCTCCTAACTGTTACTGGTTTAGCTGGAATTTCTGGGTTGGTTTTTATTTCATAACCCATGTTGATGAGTGCCAGATGCAGTACGTTTGATCCTTTGGTTGTTGAGTGCACTCTCTGTTCCCAGGTGTTTGTGTTAATAAAGTCCAAGAAGCGTTGTGCCTGTGAGTTTGAGGTAGTGTACATTTCCCAATCTGTACAGGGGTAGTTAAAGTCACCCATGAATAGGGTGGTTGGTTGGTTAGTTACTTGCTGAGCAACTCTAGTAGGTTTAGGTAAGAGCTGTAAGACTCTAGGGACATAGATGGTGACCTATAGCTAGCCATGACATGGTGAGGGACCTTAACTTTGGTGACTTGCTCCATGGCATCATCCTGTTTAACCAAACTGGAGGTATGTTTTTTTGCTATCGTAGATGAAGACACCTCACATTTAGCCCCAGCCTGTGCTGTTGTTGGTTTAAATGTGTGGAAGACACTGTAGCCTTCCACTGCAGGAGTACTTTCTATGGTTTTAAACCAAGTCTCAGTCATGGTACAGATGTCTACATTCTCCAGAGTGAGGGAGGCTTGAAGGGTGTGGAGGTTTTTTTTTTTTTGTGTTAAGGCACTGAGCATTGAGTGGTAACACCTTAAGGCTGCTTGTAGACTTTTTCACTACGTTAGTAGTTTTGTCTTTTTGGTATTGCCTACAAAAGACTCTAAGGGGTGGATAAGGTTTTAGACAATATCTGAAAGCCTAGGAGGGACAGGTGCAACACATCCTTGGCAAAGCAATATGGTCTTTTGACCACATTTTCCCATGGTGACAGATACTGGATCACCCTGGAGTGACACCAGAAACTAAGCCAATTATTAAAATTAGTCGTATGCTCATACTGTGGCATCATCCTTGGTGAAGGTAAAATGCTAATAAGTGTAAGGCTCATACCTATCTGTGACATACATTCTGTGAGAATCATTTTGTCTCCTTGCTACTATGCAGGGCAGTGATAACCACTCCCACTCGTGCAGAGAAAAAAAGCTTGAAAACTGACTCCTTTGTTCTCTAGCCAATAAATAGTCAAACTTTGTGTTTGCTGCAATGCTTTCCAACTCAGACCAAGTAAACACTTTCTATCACAAGATGTGTGGTCCTGGAACATCTTAATGTAAAAGCACAGCAGAAACAACTTTTCCGTGATATTACACAACAAACAACTACCAAACAGCTAAGTCCCTGTCTAATGCACCCTTCTGCAAAGAGATTTGAGGGTACACCACCAACAAGCAGCGAATGACAATTTTTGCCACAAAACTAAATAAGTGATTTAAAATACTCAAAGGTAGTAGTGATCATGGTATAAAGGAAGTACAAGTGTAGTTAATCAAGAAAATGTTTTTATTTTAGCTAAGATGGCTTTGGATGCAGTTGAAACACTGGAAAAGCATTGCAGAGTTCTCTGTAAGCGAACAAAGAGCCTTGCAACTTGCCTGATTTATAGTAAAGAAAAAAGCTTGTAAACTGACTCCTATGCCTTCTAGCCAATAACTAACTACACTTTGAGCTTCCTGCAGTGCCTCCAACTCACAGTGGTTAATGCTACAGTTTCAGTTAACCAGTTGTGCAGCTGGTCTTCGAAGCTCTGTAGAATATCAGCCAGCAACACAAATAGCACTGTAGATATGAAACCAAGCCTAATGCCATCAGCTGTACAGGTGACAGTGATTTAAACTCTTCCCCCCATGCTCCATACTGCAAACAAACATGCCCTGGTCTAAAGGGAACAGCAGTCCAAGGTGGACTAGCACAGTCCTTTTTTTCTTCAGTTCACGTTACAGTAACAGACAATTTTCTGCTATCAGTTTAAAGACTTCAGTTAATCCTTTTATGTTAAGTGATTGCAAATTTACATAGTCTAATTAAGTTCCAGTCTTAATTAGGAGGTAATTAAGCTTTTTGCTAGTAGTTAAAACCCTTCCTGTACACTGTAAAGTCACAAGAATAATACATTGTAACAATTTAATGATTGTAGCCAGCTAGTTAAAGTAAAGTAAAATAAAACAGAAAATAACATAGAAGAAGCAAACACAGCTCTTGTAGTTGCTTTCTCTCATTTAGGCCTGATAACAACAATCACAGTTCTGACATCAATTTAAGATTTCAGCTACTCCACCCTTTATACTAAGTGATCAGGGAACTGTTCTGTCTTGTAGGATTCATCAGTAAGTTGTCATATAACTAAACCTTTTGCCAGTGTCTCACACCCTTCTTGCATATTACAAACTAGAATAATAATAAAAAAACAGAAAGAATCAACTAAGAATTTAATTGTCTAGCTTAAATGTGAAATTTAATAAAAGCAGAGGGAAGGCAGGAAATACTAATACAGTCCTTGTATATGTTTTTTTTCTCTCTCAGTTCAATTTGCAGCATAAGATCACTGTTGATGTGTTTAATCTATTGTGGTGCAACAGATCTACTGACAGCTTGCAGCTTACACTTCAGGGAACTCCAAGCAAAAAGGGAGTGTATGAATTCACATAGATTTATGTTTGAGTAGGTGACCAATGCCTCCTTTATGAAAGCAACATTCTTTTCACTTGATAGTGTTAGTGGTGTAACAGATAGCACACTTGCCTTGAGGACAGAAGGCTATGGGTTCTATTCCCAAACCAAGAAGATCAATTGCTAACACTGTAGTGCACCATAAGGGTGTGCTGTACTCCTGAGTGTGCTGTCCTTTGGATGATACATGGCACCATCTATCTGAGTTAGTGGTAGCTCAGGTGGATCATTAGTTGTTTGGTCTTGATATTGTTTATGGATAATCAAAAAGAAAACAAGAAGAATTTCACCAAATAAAGACCAATAAACTACAAAAAGGTGAAATGGAAACTCCAGCAGCTCGAATGTACTTTATTAACGCTACACAGTTATAACACGTTTTCGTCCACCACAGCAGACTTCTTCAGACAGTAACAACCACACAATAAATCCTATACTAATATACACAACGATATAATTAGCACACCAATCAGGTACCTTTCCTAATTAAAACCTTCACAACCATGTTGATATAAAAAGGCACATTTCTACATAGTTCACCTCCATTTTAAAATTCGTACACTTAATTAAGTAAAAAGCAGTACTAATACCAATAAATGCAATCTCATTAAACACCATACAATAAAATACATCATTATACTGTTTACGGATCTCAAAGATCCCATGGCACCTCTTGAAAAGAGTAGGGGTCCTTTATTTATATACAAAAATAGCTCTTACTTACAAAATATTTACAAGTGTACAAATATACACACACACACACACACACACACACACACACACACACACACACACACACACACACACACACACACACACACAAATCCGTTTACACAATCATACTAAATTTTCATCTCTGTTAGACTCCCCACTCCTACTTACATAACAACCATCTGATTTTACTTTAATATTGTTTCTAAAATCTATTGACCATTAAACATAATTTAATACTTAATATTGTTGCTAAAATCTATTGACCATTAAACATAATTTAATTTATTCTTTCATTCCATATAACATAAAATAACTTTTTATCTATTATTTTAACATATTTATTTCTATTTTTATAATATTCATATTTAATCATATCCATGTTTATCTACTTATTTTTATCTTCTTTATATAGTTTTCCCCATAACTTTTTTACACTTTTACATTTCAAAAACACATGTTCTGTAGTTTCTTCTTCTTAACAATGTAAGCATATTCTATCACTTTTCTTCTTATATGGCATATTTTCTTTTACTGGCACTTTATCTATTACCAGTCCCCACAAAAAATCTTGACATTTTAAATATATATATATATATATATATATATATATATATATATATATATATATATATATACACACACACACACACACACACACACATATATATATATATATATATATATATATATATATATATATATTTTTTTTTATCTGTTAGAATTTTCCGTGGTTTTACATGGTAAAGTTTTATCATTACATTCTTATACTATATTTTCTATCTTTTTCTATATCATCAATTTTTATTTCCCACAAAATTATTTTTCTTGGTACTGTTTTATTTCCTCATTAATACACTATTTCCTCTTTTATTCTTTTTTTTTTACCATACCCCCAAATTATCATATTTCTATTTATGCAATTTTACTACTAATCCATCATCTTTTTTCATTTATCAGTTAAAAACAAAAGCAAACCCCAGAGAGCGAATATTGTGCTAAGTAACAAACACTGGTAAAAATAGTTGAATAAACCATAGCACAAGGAACCATAAAACAAAAAAAAAATAATAAAATAAGGAACAAATATAAAAGAGGCAAGAGCTTTCACAATCAGCTTCGTCAGACCATAGAAACCATGTCCCTCATCTCTCAACTATATCTAAATAACAGACAAATCAGGAACAAAGCACCTTTATTAGTCAATTAGTTATTAATCAAGGTAACTATGTTGCAACAATAATATAGGTACATACAAAATACATATCCACAACAATGTGTATAAAGAACATAAAACTATATAAGTAAACTATTAAACATATTATTTATTTAGCCTGTTATTTATTTAACCCCCCTAAATTTTAAAATGGGTTTAAGGAGAGCTTTCTCATTGAGACATTTACCTTGGTCTGCCCTTAACCTAATAATTCATTTCACCTCCTTACTTTCTGTGAAGTTCCTAATATCCCCTTCACATAGACTAGGCTTAATAACTTCCATGACTAGGAATTTAAAAACATACTGGACATCAGTTTGTATGATAGGTTTAGGGAGTGCATTATTATTAGAATGTACCCTGATAATATACAGATGCTCCCTTATCCTATCTTTTAATATCCTATCTGTTTTGCCTATATAATATGACTGATATAGTACACAGTAGGCTAAATAAACCACATGTTGAGCAGGACAACCAGCGGATACCTTAAATACAAATTTCCTTCCAGGGTGTGTAAATTAACCACTACAATCAATGTACTCACAATAGTTTCATCTAGCACATTGGACTTTCAAGAACCTACCCATGGGACTATGAGTTAAGGACTCCTTTGGATAGCATAGAATCCTTTTTAAATTCATCTTATTTTTATATAAAAAAAATGGTACATCACCTACTATCTCTCTCAACTCGAAGTCCACCATTAACACACCCCAATTCTTCTTAATGATGTCTACAATTCCCTTGATATCACTGGTAAAATAAATGGAAACCTTAACCTTCATTGAATCCATCCTTGAGGTCATAGTTGCTTCAAAATTGTCCTGAGATGAATATTAGGGCCGCACTATATAACCCCTAAGTCTTGGTACCTCCTTTAATACATTATCCACCTCCATTTCTCTATACCTTCTAACTAGGAGTCTATTTTTCAATGCTAGTAACTCAGAATAAAACCTATCCTCTGATGCATTAAGTATAGATGCCCTCATACCTTCACCTTTAATTACATTCTTAAAAACATAGTTCGGGTGCATACTACATCTATCTAGTAAGGTGTTTCTATAACAAGATTTCCTAAAGACCCGCATATTCACCATACCATTGTATAATCTTTGTACAAAGACATCCAAATATTCAATCTTAACTTCAGGGAATACCATAGAGAACCTCAGATAGGTAGTTGCCTTGTTCAACTGATTATAAAATACATTCAAATCCTCTTTACCGCCTGTCCAAATAAAAAAACAAATCATCAACAAATCAGTGATGGGTACAAAACGTACAAACAACTCCATCTTAAACATATACACAGATTTGTTTTATTTCTTCTATTGTTCTTTCCCATTCAATTCAACTTACATCTTTATTCCCAAATTGTATACTTAACACAGAAATGTAATTGATTGTAAAATACATATCCCCTAGCTTTACTATGTCACTTAAACCTTTACTTTTCTCTTGATTTAAAGCCATCCCTACACTTTTTAGATACTCATTTGTGCAAATTATTACTTCTTTTATTCAAATTTTGTTTTTTTATTTCAGTTATTATAATATCATCTGCATATGTTAACAGAACTGGAATTCTTAGGTTTTCAGGTGTTATATATCCCACCTCCTTCATTTTGTAATTCATTTCACATACTATCACATTCATAACTAATGCAAAGAGTATACAACATCCCTGTCTTACACTACTCTTCATATGAACCTCTTGGGTTAACCAGCCATTTACAAGTATTTGTACTTTATTATTACTACACTCTAACATACATAATTTCCTATCTTTCCCATATATATATTATATTCTTTCATTATTACCCATAATATTTCATGGCCAGCCATGTCAAATGCCTTATTAAGGTCTCCTATCATGATTTTCAATATTTCTTTTCTGTTCATATCACCCACAGTTTTTCTAATTATCATTAACAATTCTTGACAACCCTTCCCCTTTATACTAGATATGCTATCTTCCATAATATTTTCCATTTTTGTTTAAATGTTTTATTTATTTATTTTATTTTATTCAACATTTGTTAACTGGGAAAGTCCGACTTGGAACAGAACCAATTTTCAGTGGAGGCCTGGGGAGAAATGCTCCAGATGCTTGTATTTCTAAAAATCTATTTTGTACTATTTTCACAAAGATCTTAGAATCATTATTTTTTTCAATACTATGTCTCCAGTTTGTTAATTGTTTTCTTTCTTTCTTCTTCCATATGAGTTTAAGCATTCCACTACATAATTCTTTATACATAAAACCTCCATTTAACCATTCATTCAAAAATCTTTAAAGAATATTATCATCAATTCCTTAAATCTTTATACATTTCATACACTATTCCATCTGGGTCTGCAGCCGAATCTATATTTACTTGTCATAATGCTTTACTGAGCTCATTTAAAAACACATCTCCTTTTCCAACTATTTGCTCTATTTTTCTGGTAACTTTTTTGCTTTCCATGTTTTTTTTCTACTTTCTTTATTAACATTTATTATACATATTGTACTATACTATTCGGATTTTTCCCCCCAAGTTCTTTCTGTTTCACCTTTAACATTTTTTATTTCTCTCATTAAACTGCCATCTTCATTTACTCATCTATTTAAGTAATTTGATATTTCTTCTCTTTTTCCTTTGAAAAATGTCTTTACTTATATAAGAATTCTTGTATTTTTTCTTCATTTCTTTCATTTAATTATTTTTCTTTGTCAATGTACTTTCTATCATTATAATCATTATTATATTTATCATTATGTTCCAAATCTTCCAATGCATCATTATATGCTCTTTTATATTCTCCTTTCTTTACTTTTCTCACATAATTCCACTGTAAAAACATTTTTTTATATTTTTCTTAAATATCATCCACTATTCAGACCAGTTTTTATAAAATGTTCTCATAGTAATATGATCTTTCCATGACTGTCTTACTAGTCTCTTTCCATCTTCATTACATACTTTTTCACTTATCCTTTTATTCCTTTGTCTATTTTTATATATTCCTTGTTTTACTTTATCTCTAGCTATACTGCAAGATGATTAGAGAATCCTGTTTCAACTACCTCCCCTTCTCCTATAACTAAACTTTCTGATAATATAAAATAATCTATTTCAGTTCTATATATACCCCTTTTGTCAGTCCATGAATTTTTGTCCCAAAGCTTTATCTTACTACATCTTAGAACCTCAAACATTTTTCTTATATCATTTCCTTTCTTTTTACACTTGTCTCCTGTTATTATAATATTCATATTTATCACTGCATAGTCTAAAATCTGATTAAATACTTTCTCTTTCTTTACAATCAGTCTAAGTATATAATGTTAGAATTCTTTATACTTTTCTTTCCATTTTAAATCTGCAATGGGTAGTCAAAGTTACATCTAATATCTTTACTGCATTTCTGCAGAATATAGCTATTTCAGAATTCCAGATTGTCTTTCCTCCCAATAGTTTCTCGGTTTGTAACCTTTCTTCACACGTTAAAATATTGTGTCTTCTAATATTATTACATGTACATCACATGTATTATACCAGTCCAAAATACCTGTTCTTCTTACTATATCCTTAATACTATTCACCTTTACAGAAAGCACTCTACAATGTTCATTTTCCATTTTCCTTAGATTCATGGTTTCATAAGTTCATAGCTAATTGCTATCTTTTTAATAGGCCATTCTAAGCCTAACCAATTTCTTTCACAAAGGTAAGAGTCAAACACTGTACCTTCTGTCTGAGTCAAACACCTTAAGCCCCAGTCTTTAGCTCCATATATTCTTTTCATTGTCTTTCTTTTTTCTTTTGTACTTATCCCTTTACATTTTCTTTTCTGTCTTTTACCTTTTACCAATATAATTATTGTTTTCATTTTACTACTTCCCAATGTATGTCTTCTTTGTCACTTATTTCAGAACCTTATTTTATGTCCTCTATTATTTTTCTCATTTAATTTTCCTTCTATTTCTACTTCTTCTAAACATTTTTGTGTTCATTTTCTTCACTTTCTTTTCCTTTTTCCTTGCTCTTATTTTCATTTCATCAATAAATGCCCAATTTTGTTACATTTATAACATTGCAATTCACATTTTTTTTATCATGTCCCATTTCCTCACAAATATAACATATTCTTTTATCATAGTTACTTATCAATGTCCATCATTGCCACAAAAAACAATTGGGTTGTCACCAGTATTTTACAACACCCCTATCCCCCCCCCCACATTTATACTTGGTATATGTATAACTTTTCTCTTTCTATTTTTAACATAATATTAAAATCCCAGCCACCAGTCCATAAACCCCTTTTGTTAGAAACGTTTGCAATGTCCAGTACTTCTTTGCATAAAGCTTTCAACTGTCCTTTCAAAGTCTTTCTTTCTACCTCTATTTGAAATTGTACATGAATCTTTGTTTTCTTTGCTAAATGTTTTTATTACATAAAGATTCCATGAGTTACAGTCTTTCTTTTTTCATATATTCCAAGAAATGTTGCCATTGAAAAAATAGTCTGTAATTTAATGTCACAATGTCTCTTTGTTAATACAAATACATGCACTTACTTCATGTGCTTTTATACCCAAAGGAGCTATTAAATTGTTCCACACTTCATATCTATCCATTTCTTTGTCTTCTTTACTTTGAATCCTTACCATGTACTTCTGTTTTTCATTTTCTTCTACCTTCTTTTCTGATACTCCACTTTTACCTTCTTTTGCTTTCTCTGCATATGTTTTCTTTTCCATCTCACCACTATTCCTCAAGATTGTCTCTGCATCCTCCTTTTGTATCTTCTCCATAAGTTCCCCCAGGAAACATCTCTTTCATTTTCTGGCTCACCCTGCACTACCATTTCTTTAAGTAAATCATCCCACAACCATCTTAACTAGAGGGTTGTAATTACACATCCACCATTTGCTGACTCATATTCATCAAAAATATTTCATTGAAACATTTCCTCAGAATCCTGCACACATTCTCCGGTCTCAATATTTGTTTTCTCCTTCATTTCTTTTACCGCTCCATCATCCTCCTTCTCTCTTCATCTGCTTCTTCAGGCTGCCTCTGCACCTGAAATGGAGCTAGGTAGTGCTCCTCCAAAATGGGTCCCACTCACAATAATTACGAGTATGGGAAGTTCCCCAATGCACTAGCCAAATTTCTCTAGCAGTATAAATACCACCTCAGGTCTTCCCTGAAAAGAGGCTACTACCCTAGTGGGAGTAACCTGGTTAACAAAGAATAAATAAATAAAAATAATGTGTCCACTCTATACAACATACAGTAAGGGAAGTATACATGATGACAGAAGCTGGGACTTTAATATGGCCATACAATCTAAACAAGATGCAACAGTAAAACATTTTTCTATGTTCTTTACCCCCCCATGTCTTACTGAACATTGAGTCTTCCCCACTATCAGCTCAACACATTTTCCCATCGCAGGCACTTCTCAGTGAGGATGACATTGGAACAGTGTGGCCTTCATACAGGCAGCAATGCCAGAGTTTGTGCCCATGCTGGTGTCCTGGCAATGACAGATTGTATTTTTGCCATAACCTCAGTTCTGGTGGCTGGCATGTGTACCCACATCAGGCCTTCCTATCTGTTGATTAAATGCATTTAGATAAAATATTTTCAACCAAATGTGCTTTTGATCAACTGTGTTTTAGATTAAAAAGTTTAGATGAATTGTGTATTACACACTTGTATTCACACACACACACACACAAATATATATATATATATATATATATATATATATATATATATATACATATATATATATGTGTGTGTGTGTGTGTGAGATTCTACTACATATGTTCAAATGAAAACTTAAAAACAATTGTAAAAAAGTGACTGAAACAAAGCTCATCAAAAATGAGACCACCGATAGCAAAACACTTGAAAATAAATTATGTGAAGTTGTTCTATCTCGCCGTTCATTCTTTACTGATGGGTTCAGAGCCGATCCCTCGTCTCCGAGTTGGCCAACTGCAAAGCTCGAGGTCTTCAAATAGCTTGAGGCCAAGTCCCTATCCCATGATGCACCTAGAGTTACCTCAGATCTAGTTTGCCACTGCAACAGATCGGAGGTTCTGCATTAGCTCGGGCCAGTAAATCCGTTTTTTCATTATTTACTGAAAAGTATTGCTATTTAGATAGTTTTAGGTAGCTTAGAATAGTTTTATAAAGCTCTTATAGCTTTTTGGTGTGTTTACCTACTTTATATTCCCTTCCCATTAGTGTGCTTTAAAATTTTCTAGTTGAACTCTTGTTTTAGGCCTAGTTTAAAAACCCTTTTTCTAATTATTACAGTGTGTTTATTCAGTGACCTTTTGTCACAATTTATACTTAATACTTAGATCGTTATAGTTATTTGCTGTGTGGTGTGTTTAGCCTTAACATTTTTTAGAAAATGCTTGGTTGTTAATTACTGCTGAAGTTTGCAGTTGACAGTATTTTTTGTCATATAATTATTCCTTAGAAAATATTACATAAGGTTTTTTGTGTCTTATAGCAGCTATCCTCTTTTTCATTACATAGTGTGCTTAGATTTTTCTTATTGTGTGCTTTAGACAGACCTTTCTGTCAATTTAACATTAGTATTACTCTGCGCGTGTATGTGTGTGTGTGTGTGTGTGTGTGTGTGTGTGTGTGTGTGTGTGTGTGTGTGTGTGTGTGTGTGTATGACTTAGCCTGATTTTATTTAAGGCTTTTGTGGACAATTACTGTTACAAATTTTTTGTAGTGACAGTAATTTACTATGGCTGACCAAGAGAAGCATCCTAAGTAAGGTTTCAAGAAGTGCCCAAAATGTGGCCAAAAGATATCTGTAACAGACAGCCATGTACATTGTGTGTACTGTCTAGGACCCCTGCATTTACAGGATAGCTGTTCTATATGCTATTCCTTCTCCTCCAGGGACCTACAGGAAAGGAAAAGAAAATTAATAGACAGAGGTTTGTTGAAACCGTCCTTCCAAGAAGCTTTGAGTGACCAAGATGGATCCAGCAAGTCCACAAAGTCTTCTAAGACTTTTGACTCAAAGATATCGAAAACATCTTCGACTTCAGCTCCACTAACATTGGAACCGACAGTCTTTTCTTTTCAGAGCTGGTCCCCAGTCTTGGAACCAGTATCCAAAGCTCCTAAGAGTCCATTATTACAGTTGGTACCACCTTCGGTGTGCTCATCTCAGTCCTCTATCAGCCTTTCTGATCTAGATGTGGATCATGTGGTGCAGAAGCTGTTATTGGCACCGGCCTTGGCAAAAATGTTATTGGCTTCGACCCAAATGGCTTTGGAGCCAAAGACCCCTACACCATCTCAAACTGTTCCTCCTCTAAGCCATGCTGGTCCTTTGGAGCTGGAGGAGTCAGACCTGTTGATTGTGGAACCCTCGGAGTCGACGCCTGCTCCAGTGTCTTCGGCTCCTTTTACTCTGACATCCTCGGTGCCATTCGAGGACTCTAGGAGCCGACACTCTCTGTTCGAGTCTGGGGAGGATAGTCGAACCGACTTGGCTCCAATTCTGCCTCTCAGGGCTCTGGCTCGGATGAGCTCGGCTCCTACCTCTGGTTCAGAGCCCATTGTCCCGGTGACAGGGGTATCGATGGTTTCCTCAGATCCGCCGGTTCCTTTGCATCGGAGCAGAGGTGCTTTTGATGCCATGAGGAGAGTCATGTCTCCTAAGACATACTCGACCTCAGGTTTGGCTTCCTCCTCCCCTAAAGCACCTGTGTCTGCTTCTGCCTATCACATCCTGACCAAGCATAGAAACCCAGAGCCTCAGGAAGCCCCATTAGGTGTCCCTTGCTCTTCCGAGACCTCACCAGAAGCTCCCACTGATGACGTTCCCAGGAAGAGATTGTGTAAGAGGAAGCATCTAGACTCCCCCCAGAGTCTTTAACATCTGATGCTGACTTGGATGAGTCAGAAGGGTCCCCACAGTCTCCCTTTGAAAATATCTAATTTGCTGAGATACTTGAAATCCTTAGGCAGAGGGGTGACTGGCAGTCCAAAAGCCCTGCTGAAAATGAGTCAGTTCTCCTGAAGGCTTTCGGGTCTCAGCCCTCCACCTCTTGGGTGTTTCCACCCTTCGATGAGCTGATTCAGCTGGTCTCACACAGGGCATGGAAGTCTCCAGATACTATGGAGCCTGTCCCTAGGAGGCCTAATAAGCTCATTTCAGCCCCCCTTGACAAAGCTTTCTTGACAAAAGGTGTGCCAGTTGATGCTATGGTTGTGGTGGCAGCCACCAAAAAGGAAATGTCTGAAACTTCCTTGTTTATCCATCCTCCTAACAGAGACTCCAGGATCATAGATAGATATGGGAAGTGCATGTTTAGTTCAGCGACTTTTGCTCTTTGTTCGCTCAAATATTTAACCCATTTTACTAGGTTACAAAGAGATCTCCTTAAAGTGCTAGAAGATACTCTTCAGGGTACAGTAGCTGCAGAAGCTACCGACAAATTTTCCGCCCAGCTTGCTACCCTCAATTCTATAGCAAACGCATCCATATGCCTCATTTCATATACAGCTGATGGAACGAGTAGGGCAGCAGGCACAGGACTTCTCTTAGGAGACACTCCTGGATGCGCTTGTGTTCCTTCGCGGAGCCCTTCAAGTAATCATTTGTGAATATCCCCTTTGATGGCTCGGCCTTTTTCAGGCCTAAAGTGAAGGAAGCCATAACCAGGTGTGAGCAGGATGAAAAGTCTTCCATTGGGGTCTGTTTTTCCACCCCTACCAGACTCTACCCTAAGGGTCAAAGGGGAGGAAAAATGTGGTTACGAAAAACCCAAGGAGCCTTTCAGGACACACCTGGTGAACCCCCCCTGCAGAGGCAGAGGAGGGGGCAATAATGGAAGATGCCACCTCATGGCAGAGGGGGTCCACAACACCAGGGCAACAGAGATCACTTCTCTGGGAAGCCGTACCAGCGCTCCTTAAAGGAGGCCCAACTGTCCTGCTCTGGAGGCAGTCGGGAGTCACTTATCTTTGTACTCAGACGCCTGTCTCAAAATAACAAAAGACAGCTGGGTACAAAGTATTATTTCCAGAGGATATGTCATCCTATTCACCACACCCCCTCTACCCAAAAGAAAAATCCCGGATGTTTCACCCAGTTACAGGGAACAAGCAATGATAGCGGTCCGAACGTTGCTAAGAAAAAGAGTCATACAACCAGTCCCAGCAAACCAGACAGGATCCGGAACTTACTCAAGATTCTTTTTAGTTCCAAAAAAGACGGGGTACTGGAGACCCATACTGGACCTCAGTAGACTGAACAAATCTGTAAAGAAAGAGAAGTTCCAGATGGTCACGCTTCAATCTATACTTCCCTTCTTAGGGCTCACTAGATCTCAAGGATGTGTACTACCACTTAAAAATGGCCAGGCCATCCAGGTATCATCTGTGTTTCCAGCTGGGAGCCAACCATTACCAGTTTTGAGCCCTGCCCTTTGGCCTCACTACAGCCCCCAGAGTGTTCACCAAATGCATGGCTGTGGTCATGGCACACCTGAGGTATTTAGGATTCCAGGTGTTTCTGTACCTAGATGATTGGCTCCTTACCATCACCACCAGGCATCAACTCATTCAGCCCATGGAGTCCACTCTATCACTCTGTAATCAGCTGGGCATTACAGTCAACTCAGAAAAATCTGCCTTGTCACCATCGCAGCATATCATTTTTATAGGAGCAGAACTGGACACCACCACTACCACACTAAGGCTTCCAGTAGAAAGAGTCTTTCTTCTTCATCAGCATGTCAGTGTTCTGATATCCAAAGACAAAGCATCAGCATCAGAAGTTTTGAAATTGTAAGGCCTGATGGCAGCAGCAATTCTAGCCATACCACTAGGTTGTATGCACATGCGGATACTACAATGGCTGTTGTTCACTCAATGGTCTTACCAGGAGCTTCCCATGTCTCACATGATAATGATCACAAATTCCTGCAAAAGGGATCTTCAATAGTGGTTGACCTCAATTCATGTCATGATAGGATGCCCATTTGTGCTACCCCCTCCATTAGCCACAGTGACCATGGACGATTCCTAATGGGGGGGCATTTTCAGGGAAAGACAGCCCAAGGCACATGGACTGATCAAGAGACACATCTGCATATCAATGTCCTAGAGATGAGAGCAGTACTTTTGGCATTGCAGTACTTTCAGGAATTTCTTCCTCTGGGTATGATTGCAATTCAGACAGACAACATGTCAGTGGTCTGGTATTTAAACAAATAAGGAGGAACCAGGTCTTACCCCCTTTGTTGCAAGACTTTCAGAGTACGGCAGTGGGCTATTTTCACCCAGCGCTTTCTGTTGGCAATGCACTCACTGGGGAAATCCAACATGATAGCAGACAAGCTGAGCAGAGCAATTTTGTTGCCCCATGAGTGGTCCCTCAAGAAAGAAATAACGGACAGGATATTCTGCAGCTGGGGCCTGCCTTGCTGCAACCTTTTTGCCAGTCACATGAACACAAAATGCAGAAGCTACTTTGCCCTGATTCCCCCTCCAGGAGAAGCCCCAAGGGACGCATTTGTACACGATTGGCCTCCAGGTCTCCTCTATGCATTTCCACCAATCCCATTGATACCCAAGGTTTTACAGAAAGCAAAAGCCCTGGGAAGGACCATCATTCTAATAGCCCCTCATTGATCTCATCAGATTTGGTTCCCCTTCTTTCGACCTCATCTTTTGGAGGACCCTTGAATTCTGGACACAGTTCCAGCTCTTCTGATGCACTTGTTGGGGGAACTCCATCCTTCTCTGCAGTCCCTGAAGCTGACAGCTTGGCTGCTCCAATTCCCATCATAGCCAGGTTCTATAACCTTTCCAATGAGATGAAGCAAATTCTCTTATCCTCTCATAAATCTTCTACAAGGAAGCTATATCTTAGCAAATGGAAAACATTTTCTATATGGGCCTCTAAAAACAATACTGATCCTTACCAAGCCCCCATGGCCTCCATTTTAGTGTTCTTGACTATGATATTTAACAAAGGAGCTGCAGCAGCAACAGTTTGTGTTTAGCTGACTGCCATTTCTAATTTTCATCTTGGATTTGAAGGAGTGAATATTATGTCACACAAGTTATCCAATGCCTTTCTCAAAGGGACCTTTCATATTAGACCACCTGTGAAATCTCCCTATTCTCCATGGAATCTAAATTTTATGCTTTCCCATATAATCCTTCCACCATTTGAACCATTTACCTCATGTGACCTCAAATTTTTGTCATGGAAAACCATCTTTTTAGTAGCTATTACTTCTGCCTGCAGTGTGTCAGAGCTTCAGGCTTTATCCATCAAGCCTCCTTATTTAATATTCCATGCTGACAGAGTCTCACTTAGAACAAACCCTTCCTTCTTGCCCAAAGTTTGCACTGAAACTAATCTCAACCAAATTATTGATTTGCCAGTCTTCTTCCCCAACCATTCAAACAATAATTTAGAGTATATGCTGCACAAACTTGATGTTCATAGACAGCTAAGATTTTATTTGGATAGAACAAAAGATTTCAAGAAATCAGACCAGCTTTTTGTTTCATTTTCAGACTCCAGAAAGGGTAGATCAGTGGCTAAAACAACTCTTTCTAAATGGTTATCTGATTGTATCACCTTTTCTTATTTAGCTGCTAAGATGCCGTTACAGCATAAAATTAAGGCTCACTCAACCAGAGCTGTTTCTACATCCTCTGCCTTTTCTTCCAGACTTCCTATTGATAACATTTGCGCAGAAGCCACTTGGTCAAAACCTCATACCTTTATCACTCATTACAAAGTTGACAAGGCCTCCAGGGACAGGGCCTCCTTTGGATCCATGGTCCTGAGAAATGTACTCCCGTGAGCCACCCGAGATTGATGGTACTTGGGACGCTACTCATCAGTAAGAATGAACGGTGAGATTGAACAACTTCACACAAAGAAGTTATGCACTTACCATAACGTTCCATGTGAGTTGTTCATCTTGCCTTTATTCTTACGTCTTTCCCTCCTACCCCCTCCTGGGCTGTTAGATGACCGAGATGCTGGATCCATCCTGGTTGCTCAATCCTTCTATACCTTTCTTTTGGGAGTGAAAAAATGACATATGGTATTATTATACGCAGCAAACAAGATCTGAGGTAACTCTAGGTGCATCATTGAATAGGGACTTGGCCTCAAACTATTTGAAGATCTCGAGCTTTGCAATTAGCCGACTCGGAGCCGAGGGATCTTCTCCGAACCCATCAGCAAAGAATGAAGGTGAGATGAACGTTATGGTAAGTACATAGCTTCTTTTTTTACCACCCGCAACACATACTACTTATATATACCAACTTTGAGATCAGTGGGGTAAGGGCAAACTTCTCCATCCCAACTGTAGTGTGATTTCACATACCAGAATACCATGACTGAATATTCCGTTGCTAGTAAGTACTGTGGCTCGGTCCATTCGATGAACTGAGCCTTTGATCATTGTTATGTGCCTGTACATATATTAATAAAGTCATTGTTAGAAAATACTTTTTTGTGGATTGTTCCTGATTGGAGTATTTTTGTTTGTTTTTACTGTTTCTTCACATAGGACCCTTCCACCAAGTATCAATTGGGAATGGTACAGGTGACAACACATTTCCTTGTGTCTTGGTATCTGAAATCTATACTACATGCTGTGTGTGCCTCGTGTGTTATCTTTTGTTAAATGATGCAGCATACCTCTTTCTTCATTTCCGCTCTGTCAGTTACAGCAGACTTAATAAGGGGTTCAGGGGCCACTAATGAAGGAAATGGAGGCTCTGTGGTGTGACGTTGATGTTCTATTACAGTTGCACTGATCTACATGCACTGGTTGAGAGGTGTCACTATGTAGGGTAATAGTGTTAGGTAGTGATCTTCATTTTTTATAGCAGATTCCTTACTGTGTGTACATGTTTTTTAGGTTTCTCATTGGAATGCATAAGCACTGGGCCAATGGAATGCCTGACCGCATAATTCTTTGCAAACTAGATGCATTTGTGCACTGAAATCTGATCAGAGAATGGAATTTCATGGATGCCATGCAAACACATGCTTCAAATTCTAGTCCATGATCTTGTGGGAGTTAGTATTGCAGTTTCCATGAATCTTAAGAAATAGCATGCCACTAGTATATAACTGCTGTCATTGAAAGAGAATGTAGTCGCCCCCATTTCATGCCAAGGCCTTTATTGTATTTCACTTGAAATTATTATTAGTTTTGCTAGTTGACCCACTCTTTGATACACGCTCGGTAGTTTAGCACAAGCTCATTTATTTTTCCATTTGACCCTGGCCAGAAGGCTATATTTCTAACATATTATCTACATTTCAGTATACCTTGCTGACCTTTGTGTATTCAGTCTAGGGCACTGTTGCTCACAGTTGAAAGCATCACTTTTAACAAGTAACCATTGTGAATGTTGAGAAATGCCTTTTCTGCTAGTATTGTTTCACAAGTCCATACAGTATGCTGAGGTCTGACCATCTGATAGTTACAGACACTCAAATCTTGAGAAAAATTTCTTGGAGCTCAGCTAAGAAATCTGTACCTGTTGTTTGGTTAAATATCTCAATGCCCATGAAGACTTTGGCATCCCCCGTTAGATCTGTGTTTGACTTGTGATCTTTAACGTTGAGACCCTAGTGCATGAGACAAAGTATCTTTCAGAAACAAGGTCTTGCCTAGTACATGGCTGATAGTGTAGGAGCATCTCCTGTGTATGAGAAGGCATCTCTGGATTATGAATGGTAACTAAGTTACAGCTTGGGTGCTAAGCAAACTAACTATAGTTTTCGGATCAGTTTCCTGTTGAAAATATTAGCCTGTGAGGAAATCTTTCAGGAAGTCTTTGAACTTCCTAGATCCCCAGGTCAGTCCCAAAGCTTCCTTTCCTGTCTATATATATATATATATATATATATATATATATATATATATATATATATCACTGTTCCATCTAGGGCAATAGTGGGGATGACTATGCAAAAGGTCTTCCCTCTATCTGAAGGAGGACCACCCCAAGTCCACATCAGAATGTATTTAAAACTTTGTTTAGGTCATACAAAGTCAAAGAAAGAGTAGATAAAAGCTCATGACGTAGCATTAATGATTTTTTTCAAAGAGCAGGTTTATCAGTAGCTTGCCTTTTTGGCCAAACTGATTAACCATTACAAGAGAGATCCCAGTGTCTTAACAATGTTTATCTCCAAAATTGCACTGGTTTTCACATATGAGGAAAAATAAAATCAAAACAATTATCTTGACATAATATTGAATCACTATAAAGCGCATCACATAAACATGTAAAATATTTAGCGAGCCATCTCATTCATACATAGCTATGTGTATGTCTACCAAGGCTGAGAAGGCCTCATGACACAGTTAGGATTGATCGTACAGGAGGATGTTATACAAATAAGAATTGTCTAGGCAGCAGCATTTAGCATAGCTTTTGAAACAATCCTTCAGCCTTGTTTGGAAGGTGGTGTAAGCCTGTAGGCATTCCTGAACATAGCAGAAAACCTGTAACATATCTCAGGACCGATGTCAGGGGAAGCAGAGAAAGCCCTGTCACCCTTTCTGGCTGATGCATAAATAACAGAGTATTTAACACCTTCATGGATGACCTTTAAGTCAGTCATAGGGTGTTCTCCTGGTGTGAAGATGATAGATCATTGTGTGTTGTGGGTGTTATTTTTGGGTGGAAATGCAATAAATAATTTGTTTAACCTGACAATAAGGGATTCTATTGACTAGTCATCTCCTTCCTGGTTTAGCCAAGACGTTTTGGACGGGTCAGCACAGTAGTACACATAGGCGGATAGCAGAAATAGATTATAAACTGAAGTAAATGGAGAATTCTTTTTTTATGAAATGTTACAACAAATTGGAAGTTAATAGAAGGATAAAGACTCCTTTTGTAATAGTAGATCTAAATTTGGGGCCAATAAATCTAGTAATTCTGTACAAAATCTAAGTTAAAGATTTGTTCTATTTTGACTCCTGCTCAGGTGCATAGTAATGCAAAGGGTCAGGCAAAACTATAAATGCTGGTACTTAAACCAGATAACAGTTTGTGAAAAAAAAGAAAACTTGGGATAATATTGCCCAGTCTACCCATCCATCCATCAACAACTCCTTTTCCCATTTTTGCACATGGGGTCAAGGTGTCACTTCAACAGTGACAATCATCTAGATACACAGTTCATATCACCTGGTGGCTAGCCATGTCAGAGTTGTTCTTGCATACTACACACTCACATGCACACTCACATCTATGGCCCATTTATAGTGTCCAATCCAGCTATTGCATGTCTTTCAAATACGAGTGGAAACCAGAGCTTCCGGAGGAAACTCAAGTGGACACAGGGAGGACATGCAAACTCCACACATGAGGGCCAAAAATCTTTCAGCTTTAACCACATTAATGATGAGCTTTTTTATTTGAAAATCATTCAAATAATTTCTGTAGGCCACTTTTATGAGTTTTTTTAATACAATCAGGAAATATTCCAAAACAGAATATTGTCAGGTCGCCTGCATAGAGAAGGACTAGTATTTCAGGGAGGTCGAAGGTAAATGATAAACAAAGAAGGCAAGAAGCAGGGCCCAAACACTGACTTTTGTTGTACACCCATGTGAGTCAAAGAGGATGAGGTCATAAAGGTCCTAATACTCACTCAGATGCATATATATATATATATATATATATATATATATATATATATATATATATATATATATGATTCGACTTTGTTTCATTGAATTTCATTTCACCCTGACCACTTTTCTGAAAACTCAAATTACTGAAAACTCATTTCACTGAATCTGATTTCACTGAACTTCAGTTAGCATATATGGCACTGTAGTGTAATTTAAGGCAAGTAAAAGGTATATGCTCTTTCCCCACTGTAGTGCGATCCTGGAGTTAGTATATATATAGTTGGGGGGTAGGGGGGCACAGCTCCTCACATTAGGGGGTGGGGGGCATGGCCCTCCACTTAGTTTGAGGACATATTGTCTTCTGAAGAGAGTTAGTCATTGGTGTTGTAACTATGCATGTATATTGTTAAAAATGTATTGTTGTGAAGTGTTTCAGTGATGTGGTTGGGGTGAAATGAAATTCAGTGAAATGAGAGTCAATGAAACAAAGTAGACGCATACACATATATATATATATATATATATATATATATATATATATATATATATTACATATACACACATAAACACACACACACACACACACTTATATATATATATATATATATATATATATATATATATATAAATATAGTTTCATTTTATAATCTCAAAATACTGAAATATCGAATTTCAGTATTTCGAGACCATAACATTGAATTTTGAAAATAGCGAAACTTCATAACCGCGAATCCAGAAATGTCGAATTCACGGTTATGGTGTTCTTGTACATGACGTGGGATGTACTGTGTGCATGATGTACAGTTTAGTGTGTGGATTTGGCTGGAATTTCAGGTAAGTGACTATTTTGTAAGGGTTTTGGGTAGGTGTTTCAGTGTATGTGAGTGTGTTTGGAAGTTGTAGATCTGGGTTAGGGTAGGCAGATAAAAGTATGACTGTTTACGTATTGAAAGTTGTGGTGTTTGCTCAGTCCTGGGACCTCTCTTGTTTGGTATATATTTCTCGGAGGTACAGGCCAACATAGAAGGACTGTGGCTGACCAAGTTCGCATATGACTGCAAACTGGGCACCATAATCAACTCTCCAGCTGACACAAACATCCACCAAAAGGGCCTCATAGAAACAGACAACTGGTGCCAGAGCCATGGCCTCAAGCTAAATGCCAAAAAGTGTATAGTCATCCCCTTTGGCAAAAACAAAGTGCCCACAAATTACCACATAGGTGGTAATCCATTAAGTACAGAAGAAGTAATTAGGGACCTGGGGACCCAAGTTGATAGCAATCTCTCATTTGACAACCACGTGGCCAAAGTGGTTAGAAATACATTTTATATAGCCCACCTAATCATGAAAGGATTCACATCTATATTAGGGGAGGACATCGTGCCTCTTTACTCATCCCTCATCAGGCCCATAATCAAGTACAATGCCCCTTTTGGGATGTACCTTACCAAACACCTGCAGCAACTGGAAAGACCCCAAAAGTACCTCACAAAGAAGATCAAAGGGCTCAAACAGATGCCATATGCTGCCCGGTTAAAGAAACTCCAGCTCTACTCAGTGGCATACCGCCTGCTCAGAGGCGACCTGTGCCTGACGTATAAAGCCATGTCCAACCCGGAATTAAGGGACATGCTGCACCTCAAAAAATCTAAATCCCATCGAGCTACACGCTCGAGAGACTTGAACCTCAGCACTGAAATAAATAGGACATGCTGGAGGGACAGATTCATAACCCAGAGGCTCCCTTCACTCTGGAATAAAATCCCAGTCCAGGTTAGGCAGAGTCCCTCGTTGACTCTCTTCAAGAGGAATCTTGATGAGTGGATGGGAGATCGTAGGTTTATGCCGGGTATCACTTCTGTGTCACTGTTAGACAGAGGCACAGTATACTAACCTCGAAAAAGGGCATAGCAAAATTAATTTAAAATGGGTGGCGAAAGCTAAACATACTCTGGCTAGGCTTATAAATGCCCTAGGGCAGATAGCCTAGTATGAACCTATGAACCTATGAACCTATATGTGATGTGTGTGTGCAAGGGGACTGTAGAGTGTCTAGTGGTGAGTTTGCTGTCTTTTCCTGTTTGGTGCAATCTCGGAGTTAGTATATATAAGCAGGGGGATGTGGGGGTTGCAGGGAGGCTTGCTCCCCTGCTCATTTGTAATGTAGGTTTGTTTATTTGTGTTTTTTGTGTTTGTGTGTGTTTTGTTTGTTGAGTGGGTAGGATGGTGTATGTGTTGTCTGGTACATGGTGAGTTTATGTTCGCGATTTTCACTTTCACAATTTTGATAGATCAGGAAGGAATGTTAAGGCTTTTCTTGTAATTAGAATGGCAAGGTTTTTCTTCCAGCTGTTAGGCACTATTCTCTAGGTAGAACAAGTTTAAAGATGTGCTGTGTGCTCAGTGACATAGCCTTACATTTTAAGGAAGGTGGGATTTAGCTGTCAGCACCTGGGGTTCTTAGGTCATGGTGAAGCTTCTAGGAGTTAGTGGCCAGGTCCTGTTTTATTTCTGTTTTATCCTTTGAAAATGAAATGGAAGAGATGCAGTGTCACTTTGTAGGGAGTGGGTATTAAGTGCTGAGTGGGATACGTTCCAGTTAAAATGAGTCAGCTAGGGGTACTGTGGTGGCTAGACTAATGAGACTTGAATTTTAATCCCTATAAAGGAGACTGTTAAACGGTGAATGAACAGTTTTGTCTGCTTCTGTTTAGGTATTTGGCATTGTACCATCACTTAGATTTTTAAAATGTTCTAGAGCATGAATTAAAATCAGAACAAGTAAGAAAGACATGACTTTTCCATGTGGCCCAAGCAATATTATCTGGTTTCATGAGCTGTTAAAGATGGCAGGTCATAAAATTTAAGTGTTCCCATCTAACCATGCAGTTAATTAACAGGAAGTGTTTGTTTTGGAGCCCAAACACAATAATGTAAGGGCAGCCATGGCCAAGTGCATCCTGGATTTCAAGTACTTTATTCCAATAAATGTCCCTTAGACAAAGGCACAGCTGTCATTCACTTTGAGGACAGAATTTTAGGATAGTGATTGATCTTTTCATGGACCATTCAGCCAAGGCTGGTGAGTGGTCAGTGATGTAGGAAAGAATTTCAATAATGAAATTCCAAGATGGTGGCCGACTAGTAAGCACCTACTGCACAGGGCTCCTTATTTCATTTTTTTCTTCAGAGATTCTATCAACAGAAATTCAGAAATTTTTTCTTTCTGAAGAGAGAGGATTATAATTATTTCAAAATACTGCTTTGTTTGGAATTGGTGGTTTGTTTCTATCAAAATTCAGTCTCCTTTATTTTCCCTTTTGGTTTGAAGGGGAGAAGTTCTTCTGTCTGCTCAAAAAAACAGTGCCAAAAATTGTTTTTGTGAAGAGAATTCTGCTTAAAAATGGCAAAGGAATTAGATACAATGGAAACACAAACCACAAAGGCAAAATTGTCATCGATTCTTTCCCCAGAAAAAGAGACAACTTGAAAGAGACTTAGAACAAATAAACAATCTGTGGAAAATACTAAACCTGGTTCCAAAACTAAAGAAGAAACCAACTTTCATATGGATGAACTGAGACAGGCGTTGCATCCCATTCAGACAGCCATAAAAGATTTTTCTGATCAACTTCTCAAATTTGGTACTAATATTAACCAGATTGTGGAGAGGGTGGATACCTTGGAAGAAAAAACCCAGTCAAATGAGTTTCTCATTAAATCTATATCGGGGGACCTAAATACCAAGTCGGATTTAATTAAAGAACTTCAGACCAAATTGACTGACCTTGAGGCAAGAAGTCGAAGAAATAACATCCTAATTAGAGGTATTCCGGAGGCTATTGAAAACCAAAACTTAATGAAAGTTACAAAACAAATACTGGAACAAGTTTTACAGTCGGAAGGTGATACTTCTACCATTATCATAGAGAGAGCACATCATGCCTTACAAAAAAGACAAGATGCTACAGTGCCTCGTCAGGTATATGTAAGGTTATTAAATTACCAGCATACTTATAAAATTCTTCAAATAGCGAAAAAGATCAAATATCTTATGTGGAATAATAACAAGTTAACTTTTGCTCAGGACCTGCCCTTATCTATAAAGATGCAAAGACAGAAACTAGCTCCCTTCTGCGCAGAACTAATTAAAAGAAGCATTAAATTTCAGATGAGATATCCAAGTACTCTCATCTTTGTTCATAATGGAGAAAGATTCTCATTAAGCTCTATAAGTGATGCCAAAATAGCTTTTATAAAAGCTTTTAAATTTACTCTGGAGCTATAAAATACAAGGTATAATTTATGCAATGTATTTTCTCTCTTTCTTTTGTTTTAGCTAATGAAAAGTCACAAGATCTAATATAGTAAATAATTCCAAAATAGCAGCTTAATCTTAAAATGTTTATTATAAATCTACTTTGAGAGGGTAGATCTTTACTTAAATTCATATAAGATAACTTTTGGTATTTAAAACATGTTTCTTTAAATATACATCGTAGAATTTGTTTACTGTTGTGAGCGTGGCATCACAAAGTTGTCTGCAGGCATTTAAAATTCCCGCTTAAATGCCTCTATTGACTTTAAATATAAAATGTTTTTTTTTTTGCATTTGGGAATCCTTGGTAGCTTATAAGCCTAAATATGTGATGCCTAGTGTTGCTGACCAATGGTAGGTGTTCGTGTTTCTACTCGTATAATACATTGGTTTAACTGGTACGACAAGTCTATTTGTCTCTGCGAATGTTCATGATGAAACACTGCTATGAGACTTACTGAATGAATGACAGTGTTGGGGGCTATATACCATTGAAATTAAAATTAGCCAATGTACATTACGGAAGGAAAACGGATACAAGCGGGTGAGGATTTATTTGGTCACTGCAGCAGACAAGACTTTTTTTTCTTTTACTTAAAGTATCCATGGAAGATGCAACGATGAATGGTACTGCAACACTACACAACAGAAGTTCTGTCTTGTATAATATGATTTGATTTATGATGCATTAGTCATGCTTACTGGTTATTAGCAACATAGTAATTAATTAATGTTTTTCTTTTTTTTTTTTTATTTATGGTTATACGAGCAACTATATGAAGCTTAATATACATGCATTATTTTTATTCTTACTTATTTTTTTTCAGCTGAGAAGGGGTTAGTGGGGTGGCTATACCTGTCTGCTGTGATAGAAGGTTTTTAATACGTCTTTAAGTTTAATAAAACAGTGATTTATTTATAAATGCTAAGATAACTTATGAAGCTATCCTGAAATACAGTGAAAAACGTTTTAAAATACTTTGTTTGATGGTATATATCTGTTTTGATGTTGATGTTCACTTGTAAAAGTATGTTGTTATTTATGCATCTACACTTGTTCATACACAGTTTATATGTTAAAATGAGAAGTATACTGAGGGTTTATATATTGCGCCATTGGTTAGCGTAATTTTCAGGTTAATGTCTAGCAAGTAATGCGATTTGAGTGATGCTTCCTTGGATTATGTTTAGCGGATCTTTCAAGGAAGCAAGTTTATTTGGCAGTGGGATATTGTTAGAGATTGTGTAAGGGAGTGAAATGATGTGTGGTATTTTTCATGCTGCAGATAAATAGTGAGGATAAGACAAAAGGTTTGGTGTTTGGGTCTATGGGTGAGTCAAATATATTTAATGATAAGTAATACCTTTGGTTTAATGGAAAAATAAATAAGTTCTTTATTCTCTAGAAGCTACAATGAACGCTTTTGTTTGCTGTAAGGTAGACTTCACCAAATCTATTTATTATGTACCTAAATATCAAAATGTTATGTTTGACACTCATTAAATAATTTTTAAACTGATTTATCAGTACATATGCTTCTCTGCACTTTAATTAGCATACAATAAGATCTTCTTAAATTAAATGGGGGAGTTGGTTAGTTGTATATGTTTTAAGGCATATTCAAATGTTATAGATAGTTATGAAGTACTGTATTTTGTTCATTATTAATATTATTCCAGTATTTTATGTCTGGATACTATATAATCCTGTCTACTGTAGTGTGGAACTTTTTTGATCAAATAAAAGACTACAACCTACATGATTCTGGGTTTTAAAAGTAATATTTTAGATATTCACCCGGAAACACATCAAAGATTATTTACTATAATATGGTAGTCAATTTATTCAAATAGTCTAGTTGTTTAATTACAAAAAATATTCTTTAGTTAGAAATGTATTAATTATTGTAATATTTTCATATATGGGTGGCACAGTGGTGCAGTGGTTAACATTGTCACCTCACAGCAAGAGGTTCTCCGGTTCGATTCTCGGCTGGGGTGCCTTCTGTGTGGAGTTTGCATATTCTCCCTGTGTTCGCGTGGGTTTTCTCCGGGTACTCCGGTTTCCTCCCACATTCCAAAGACATGCATGTGGAGCATTTCTCCCCGGGCCTCCGCTGAAAACAGGCTCTGTGGAACCTAGTCGGACATTCCCGGTCAACAAATGTTAAATAAATAAAATAAATATATATTCTGTTAAATAGACTATATTCTAGTTTTGGTGTATATGCTTCTGTTATGGATAGTATATCTTAATTATAATGGTGAGCTTTAGTGCAGTGGGATAGGGGCTTGGTATGGCTGGATGTTGGAATTTTTATTTTTTTGTATATATGTAAAATATTGTTAGATGTAGTATTTTGGAAAGTATTAATTTTAAGGATTTGCTTATTTTATCTATATATTTCAATGCTTATGGAAATGTTAGAAATTGGGATTCTCTCTTCTAAGGGGTATTGGTGGTTAGGCACTGGGGTTTGGATGAGGGAATGCTCTTTATTTCATACCTGGGCTAATTCGATTGCTTTATGTAAAAAACAAAATAGGTTCACCTTACTAGTTAGACATGCATATTCTCCAGATATATTCTATGTATGTTTCTTTTTTTTTTTTTTATGTTTGAAATCGTATTTAACAATCCTAGAGGTCTTATGAATGTATTAAAATTTTACTTCTCTTTGAAATATAATAATACAGTATTAAGGTAATGAGATGTCATGGTATATAGATTAGTGGAATGTTAGAGGCATACGCAACATAGCAAAAAAAAAAACTTTTGATGCATCTTCTGTTTAAAGCACAAGTGAATGTCTGTTTTTTGCAGGAAACACATTTGTTCATGGAGGATTGGTTGAAAGATTTAAAAAAAAGTTGGATAAGAAACATTATTGCTGCAGGGAACAGTAATAATTCCAGGGGTGTTGCTATATTAATCAAAATAGATTTTCAAGGACCTATAAATGAAGTCAAGTCAGACATAAATGGCAGATGGTGCTATTTTACTTCTAATCTTCCATATTCTAACAGACCGGTTTTGTTTCTAAACATTTATGGACCATGTTCTGATCAACAATTCTTTATAACGGAATTACACAAGATTCTTAATTCATTTCAAAATTACCATCTTATTGTGGGGGGGGGATTGGAATGTAATTTTAGATCCTTTAATAGATCGCACAAGTAAGTCTTTGGTGTATAATAATCAAGCCTCACTGGCTCTAGGTGAATTAATAAATGATTTTAATCTTATAGATACAATAGCTTTTAGTAAAATTTCGTCTAAAGAGAAAATATATACTTATTATTCAAAATGTTACAAATCCTGGTCAAGGTTGGATTTATTTCTGATATCTGAAGCTTTCACAAATCTTGATATAAAATTTTCCATAGACCCTAGATTTTTTCTGAACATTCTAAAATTTCTTTATGTATTACATTTACTTCAGAGAGAAAGTTAAAATATACATATAATTCCTGGTCATTGAATAATAATTTATTAAATAACAGTGAAATAATTAAAGATACTAAGGAGATGTTGGTGGATTTTAACTCTAATCTCCATCTTATAGACTTACCATTAGACATTCAATGGGTGGCTTTAAAAGTCAAGTTGAGAGGTTATTTGATTAGTAAAGCTTCTTTTTTCAAAAAATCTAATAAGTCAAAAGAACTCAATTTAAAATCAAAACTATTGATGTTGGAAAGACAACAGAGATTAAATTCGGATTTATCTTTAGAAAAACTATTAATAGATACTCAAAAAGAACTTTTGGATTTGCATCGGCAAAATTATTCTTTACATGAACAGAGACTTATAGCTACCTATTCAGAATGGGCCCAAATTCCCTCTAAAACTCTAGCAAGAATTATTAAAAGTAAGCAAGAATCCTTGAGAATTCCTATGCTACAATATCAAAATAATATTTATAATTCTGATACAGAAATAGTGCAGCTGTTTCATTCTATCTACTCTGAAGTGTACTGTAGTAATGAATATGGACCATCTAAAATACATATGGTTAAGTTTTTGGACTCTATTGCATTTCCTTCTTTAAATGAAGAGCAAACAGCAATATTATCATCCCCCTTGAAAATCCAGGAAATTCACCAGGTTATTTCTAACCTCAAAGCAGATAAATCTCCTGGCCCAGATGGATATACTACAAATTTCTTTAAAACTTTTAAATTAATAATTTCTCCTATTCTTTTAAAAATTTTTAATACCTTAATTATCAATGGTATTACTGATCTGCATTGCAACACTTCGAAAACAATATTGATTTCAAAGAATAAGCAAAACAAAGCTGACCCACATAACTATAGACCTATATCATTAATTAACGTAGATATAAAGATTTTTGCAGAGATACTTGCCAATAGACTTAAAAAGTTATGTCTTCCATAATTTCATTGGATCAAACTGACTTTATGAGTCAGAGACATGTTTGGGATAACACGTTAACTCTAGATGCACTTCTTCAATTGATAAAGAAGGAACGTAATCCAATATATGCTTTGACGTTGGATGCTTTTAAAGCATTTGATAGGTTTAACTAGGATTTTTTATTTCTTACCTTATCCTACTTTAACATTCCTAAAATTTACATAGATATGATTAGGAAATTGTATGTGAATTCGTTCACTTTTATTTATGTAAATAAAAAGATGTCCATGCCAATTAAAATTACAAATGGTACAAGACAAAGGTGTCCTCTTTCTCCCTTTTTATTTAATATTTTTATTGAACCATTATTTTTATATCTAGCTCAAAATACATACCACTCTATACCAAGAATTTTAAAAAAACAATATAGTGTTTTCAGCCTTTGCAGATGATGTTAATATATATTTTCAATGTCCTAATACAGATCTCTCTAAAATCATAAACACAATTGAGGTATTTTCTAAATATTCCAATTACCAGGTCAATCATGATAAATCAAGTATTTTTCCACTCAATCCGGTATATCATAGATCTGGTTTATTTCCATATACGTCTTTTGGTATTTCTTATAAACTTAAATATTTGGGTATACAATTTCATCATAACCATAATTCGAGATTACAGAATAATTTTTTAAAGATTTGGTCTAAAATTATTCAAGATTTGAATAGATGGAAACTATTAAATTTATCCCTGCTTTCTAAAGCTGCTGTGATTAAGATGAATGTGTTACCTAGACTTTTGTTTCATTTCTATGCTTCAGATCTCAATATTCCAAACAGTATATTTTCTAGGATAGATAGAGAATTAGCTAAATTTCTGTGGTTTCCAAAATCAGTCAGACTCTCCTATGCAAAACTCTCTTACCCTAAATCTAGAGGAGGCTTAAACTTAACTAATTTACATCTTTATTACAAGATTATATGTGCCAATAGACTTTTAAGGATTTCTAATTTAACTTTAGAAACTTATAAGAGTTCCCCAACTTGGTTGAAATTATGGCATCAATATGTTCTTACTAAAGGAATTAATCCTAAATCTCTTCCATTTCTTTCTGCAGTGACTTGTAATAAATATAGAATTTCATCTACTTTAAAATATAAAATTATGATTTTTCAAAATTTAATAAAGTCCATTAATCTACAGGATGTTTTATTTTATCTACAACCTTTACAATTAAATCCAAATTTTGAAATTGATAATCTATTGACAGATCTTTCTAATTTTCCATTGATTAAAGATATATTAGTGTGGGATATTATTAAATATAAAGACATGTCTTTGGTTGATATAAGGAAATTATACAAAGCAAACTGGAGATATACAACTATGTTGCGTCAATTGAGGGAAATAACTTACATGAAATTATCAAATACTGATAACAAATCTCAGGAAATTACAATATTAATGGAGACTTTGAAAACAATGTCTAGTTCAGGTAAAATGTTATCTAAATCGTATGATCTGATGAATGGTTGGGAACATGACTCGGTCTGTCTCTTCTCAAAATATTGGGACAAGCAAATAACATCATTAACTATGGAAGATAAGTTGTCTGCTATAAAGAATACTTTGGAGTTATCTCCTTTTAAAAAAAACTTTTATATACTCAATTGATGATCTTTAATAATTCCTATTATGCACCCCCGAGACTGAATAAATTTAATCCTAAAAACTCTTCTTTATGTAATTGCTGCTCTTCTTCTAAGGCTGATATTATTCATATATTTTGGTTTTGTAATCAGACACACAAGGTATGGTGTTCTCTAAAAGTATGTTTGGAAAAGATGGGATATCAAAAATCAACCCTTTCTTGGGAGGTGGTGTTACTTCATGTATTTAACGTAAGAATTCCGAAAATAAAATTTCATGTTCTCATTTTTATTTGCTCACTTATTAAACTTTATATTACAATAAACTGGATAGACCGCTCCAAACTCTCATGGAATGGCTTTAGAGTAATGGCAATAAACTATATTGCAGCACATAAATTTATAATTAAAGGGACTAAGAAAAAAAATGTATTTTAAGAAACTCTGGGAAGACCTCTTGGATCTATTATCAGATGAATAATTTCATTTGCAAATGCAGTTAGTAGGAAAATTTTGGTGAGCCTTCATCCAGTAAGTTACATGTCCCCCCCCTCTTTTTTTTTTTTTTAAAAAAATATCTTTTATACTACATCTTTTTTTTGATTTTGTACATAGTTGATAGTAGTGGTAGTAGTGTGTGTAATTTTTTTTATTCATGGTATAGATATTTGCAGTTCTAATCTAGTTTTTTTTGTTTCTTCTCTTCATGTATAAAGATTGTTTTAATATGTAATCTGTACATCATTGTTCATTAAATCTTTGTATCGTTTTATAATTGTTTTTTTTTAAAAAACTTAATAAAAAGTTTATTGAGAAAAAAGAATTTCAATAATATTACTAATCCTGTTTGTCTAAAAGTGGTAATTATGCATAGGAGAAAGTGGTTTCAAATAACAATATGGGGTGATTAGATTAACTCACCACTGAGGTTGCTATCACTTTGGGTAAGGATAAAATCCTGACCACAGTGACTACCTTCCATGAATGTTCCTATTAACAAAATTAACTTGGATTTTATTTTTATGTATTTATTTTAAATTTAACTGGGTTAGTCCAGCTGAGCATTTAGCTCAGTGGAGACCCGAGGAGAAAAGCTCCACAGTCAGTATTAGCATTTTACATACAATTAATAAGACATTTCCTTTTGAAAATTTTTAACAAGATAACTATTACAGTAAATCATAACAGTTAAACAATTTACTACAGTGTCTGAAATTGTACACTAAAAACATTTCTAATAAATCATCCAATTGTACAATTGTACAGTAAAAGACATTTATAATAAGTCATACAGAAAGCAGTTTTGTATAATGACATAGGTCATACTGCAAAAAAAAAAAAAAAAAAAAAAAAGGTTGGCATGATTTCCTGGGTCATGAGGGGGATTCTTCATTTACTCAAGGGACATGGTTTATTGATGAGGTATTGATGGGATAAATAAATAAATTAATTTTTGTTGACTAGGTTATTTTGAATAGGCAAGAAAATACCCTTTTCACTGGAGGCCTAGGGAGGAAAGATATAAACAGTGATAATAATAGTGAATACAGTAACGTTGTGATCCACAGAGTTAAGGAAAATGTTACAATAAAAACAGACAGCATACAATAACAGTCTGTAATGTAGGGTTCTAATGAAACACTACAATGAGAATACAAACAACACACAGTAATGGTCTAATAAACAGAATTTCAAGAAAATGTGATATTACTGTAAATATCTTTGACAGTGGTTTGATTTATCCAGCATTAAAATAGAGTAACTTTATGTTACAGAATGCAAGAAAAGGAAGCAAAGTAGGGTAAATAGGAGGAAATGGTGGGAAAGTGGGAAGAAATTACAAGGAAAAAATGTAATTTAGAGTAAAAAAAGACATCTGTGGAGAAATGGAGGTAAGATGGGACAACAGTGGCAGTGATTTTTGGTTTGTGCATAAGTTGTCTATAAACCAAGTGTCTTATTGACATGGCAGTTGCATGAAGGTTCCACATTATTCTGGTGAGGTACATGATTTCAGCCTGAGTCGGTCAGATGTTATTTTAATTTGAGTTTGAAGCCTTTTAATTAGCCTGTTTATTGGAAGTGGTAACTTGTTCCAAAATTTGTTGACATAACTGTAATACTGAACATCTGATGCAGCAGTGTTTGACCTTGTGGTCAGAACAAGGTCATTGGAACATAACTCTGTGCATCCTGAATACTGCCAAAGGATTTTTTAAAGTAGGTGCAATTGTTGGGGCTGTAGACAAAATTATGGGCTGTGGCTAGGTCTTAGTTAGATGCAAATTAGGCGCTGTGGTACTTCTAACCACTGTAGTTGTTTAAGGGCAAGAAAGTGGTGACCCCTATAGGAGAGGTGTGTAGCAAATGCCGCTAACTTTGCTTTCTGTATGGTATGCATGTTTGTAAATATGGCTGATGCATATAGGAGTGTGGGGAGGAGGTAGGACTGGCAATGGGTTTCCTTGTTGCAACACTTAGCTATGGTTTTTGACTACTGGAGAAGTCCCATTTTGTTGTTGTTGGTTTTTTTTTGTTTTTTTTGTGTGATGACTTGATAAGTTAGTTAGTTAGTTCATAAGTTAGTACTAGCCCTTGCGAGCCAGTGTAAGCCTAGCCAATTATCCCTCATGAGATGATGTATGTACTAATAAAATTTCAGATTTTTGTCTGTAATCACACCTAGTAGTTTTGTGTGGGTTACCTTTTTCTTGGTAGTGTTACTGGCTGATGCAATATTAAAAGAGTATTTGGGGGCAGAGCATTGTTTGGGTATGAAATCATTAATTTACTTTTCTTAGGGTTTAAGAGCAGGCTTGCATTAGCTGACCAGGAGTCCACAGAGGAAAAGGAAGCATGCGTGAGGATCTGGTGTTTTCTAAGATTTGTTGCAGTGTGGATGAAGCTGGAGTCATTGGCATACCACACAATGGTAGCTTATTCAGTAGCTTGTTTATATTAAATAGAAGGGGGGCAATGATCAAGTCTTGGAGGACACCTGCAGGAAATGGAAGGAAAGTCATGTGTTGCTAAATATAATGGTATGAGTAAACACAACACTCTTATTATGAAATGATTTATTCTTATTATATAACTGACATAGGTCAAATATAATTTTATTACAGCTTAATTGCATATATGTACTTCTTTTATAAAGATTGGGTATGGTATTTTAATAGCAGAGTGCAGCTTCCTTTTGTGAAAGTGCTCTTATCAGCTCTGAGGTTGGAAGAACTTAGGAGGAAAGAAGAGTCTACTTTACAGAGATTTCAGCAGCTAACTCAGCCATCATCGAAAAACACAACTTGGTGTAAATCCTTGTCCATCATATGAGGTGGCCAACTGGTTCACCAATCGGACCTGCAAGGTCAAAATAGGTGCTTCTACCTCCAACATCAGACCTGTCACTAGAGCTGTTCCCCATGGATCAGTCCTGAGACCCAAACTGTTTGTCATCTACTTCTCAGAGGTCCAGGCAAAGACAAAAGGCCTGTGGCTGACTAAGTTTGTGGATGACTGTAAGTTGGGTGCTGTCACTGACTCCCTATATGATGTTAACATACTACAAGCAACAAATGACTGGTGCCAAAGTCATGGCCTTAAGTTAAACTCAGAAAAATGTATTATCATACTATTCAGCAAAACATGACCCCTACTGTTTACCACATCAATGGCAACCCCCTAAGCATACAGCCTGTAGTGAAAGACCTGGGTACACAGGTTGACAACAATCTCACATTCAACCGTTATGTAGTGGCAGTAGTCAGAAAAGCCTTTTACTTGGTTTGTCTCATAAGTAAAACTGCATCCAGAAAAAAGGAGGTCATTACCTCTTTGTACTCCTCCCTCATTAGGCCAATAAATGACTACAATGCCCCATTTAGTATGTACCTCTCCAAATACCTGCATCAAATAGAAAGGCCACATAAATACCTCACAAAGAGAATCCATGGTTTACAACACCTGTCCTATATGAACAGGCTCAAGTCACTATCACTCTACTCAGTATCATACAGATTGCTCAGAGGTGATCTGTGTCTCACCTACAAGGCAATCTCGGACCCTGACCTACTAGAGATGCTCCATATCCATAAATCTAACTCCTACTGCATTACTCAGTCAAAAGGCCTAAATCTAATATGCGACATTAACAAAACCTGCTGGAGAGACAGGTTTGTCTCCCAGAGACTGCCCCTTCTCTGGAATAGACTCCCCATACACGTCAAACAAAGTACATCACTGACCCTCTTCAAGCACAACCTTGATGAGTGGATGGGAAACCACAAATTTGTCCCAGGGGTTCCACCTGTGTCCCTCACTTGACATGGGCGACAGGTGCTGATTGAGGTTTTTTTGGGGGGATAAACTCTTGGATAGGCTTTTAAGGGACCCAGGGCCATAAGCCTAGTAACCTCCTATGATCCTATGATCCTAACTGCAATTTTAATCAACCAGGCATTATTGTACAGCTTTATGCACCTCACTCACATCCCCTTTACTTGAGTATTCATATGCAATGCCATGTAATTTGCTGTAGGAAAGTGCCATTCCTGATAAGTTTTTTAGATGGGGAGGATGTTAAATCTGACAGATAGCACAGAGGATTAAGGCTCTGAGCTGCTTTCTGAAGTCAAAGTTGCAGGGTTTGATTCCTTCTACTTGCATTTGCTTATGACTCTGAGCAAGGCACTTAACTAGGCAGTGTTCCTAGATCACCTCTAAACAGGAGCACACTTGGGTCCAGTGGGCATACTACTTTAACAAATTTATAAAGTAATAAAACATGTTGAAGGTTGATATTTCTACTTCTGTTTGTCTCATGGTCTAGCTGAGCATCAGAGTTTATAAATAGGCACAACTTCTTTACTTGTGTTTTTTTTTTTAATTATGTGTTTCTTATAGACTTATTACTCATTCTGGCATGATGGCAACATTTCAAGTGTGGAGACAATGGCAATGATAATAATTTCCCAGCCTAGCTGGCTGCCACATCTATCAAGCGGGTAACCATGTTTAATTTATTAAGTAGGTGAATGAACTGGTCTGTCTCAGACACTTTGCAGCTGTAGCCAGAGCTACAAGGACAAGGGTAAATGAAGTGTCCATGCTTGAGCAATGTAATCAAGTAACCAGAATATTTTTGAAGGTGGGAAGAAAACTGAGAACTCAGAAAAAACCTCACAGATATCTAGAAAACATGCAGACTCCATACAGACAAAGACAGGACTGCACTCTTAATTTTGGAGCTGAAAGACAGAAACCCCATAATTAAAGTTCTGTTATTTGACGTTTATACTATAAAGTGTTGCTTTTTAACTATTTGGATTGCAGGAATGATAGAAGAATCTTTACTGTATAATATGACATTTTAACTGATCCCACTTATTAAGATATGACAATTTATAAATAAAAACAATTTAGCTGCAGTGAGATCTTGCCCTTTTAAAACACATTTGCTTAATTGTTTCACACAAGTTTAATGAATTATTATATTGCTTTTTTCTGGAACAATAGTTTATGCTGACGTAGTGTTGAGTGAAAGTGCTCTGTTTTAACTGCCTTTGATTTTCTGTAATAGAAACAATAAATTAAGCTAATATATACCATAATGTTTTCTGCTGGTTAAATCTGACTGGCAAAAGAAATAATGTGTCACATTGTTAGTTGCCATACATTGTGGAACCTGTTGTTAGCTATCAGGATCACCACTGTGAATGCTTTCAAACATCTACCTTAGCTAATTGATTGACATTTACAAAGTTTTGGGGAGGTAAGAGAAAACTAGAGAACTGGAGGAAAACCCACAAAGTTATGAGAGAATTATACAAAGTTTAAAGAGTTCAACACAGGCAATTAGGCGGGAGTCAAGACAGATTCCCAAAACTTTAAGGCAGGAAAATTAATGATGAAACCACTGTGCCATTCAACTCTAGTCCACTTGTAATACACCATTACTTGTTATGATGATTTATGTAAAAATGCCTAAACAGTAAATTAATTATTTCCAAAATGTTTATGAAATGACAAAGCCAATAAAACTGATGACAGTTGTGCACATATTGCTGTTATTTGCTTATATATTTTGAAACATTGCTGCTCACTATATTCTACACACATGCATATTATGATCTGCAAAAAGGCAGCCATGCAATCTACTGGCATTTTCAACAACACACCACAGCCATCACTCACCTGTATGAAGGCCCCCAGGACTGCTAATCCATCCACCTTGTCTGCTGCTTCTTTAAGATTCTGATATTTATCAGAATAGTGAACCACATGGATCTAAAGATAATAAAAATGTAAGAAACATTAAGATAACACATTTAATTTATCAGTATTTATAACATTGTTTATTTTATTTAAACTTAAATATTGGGGCTATTTTACAAAATACTGCATGAAAACTAAGTAAAATAAACGTCACTGCCAAGAATAAGGTTCAGATGTGCAAATTAAAGCATTTTGTACACCATTGTTTGTTTGCTTATGGTTTCCTTCCACTTGCTTAATTCTCTTAAACTCACTTCTCATGTGCTTGGGCATACTGGCTCAGACGGCCATTTACGAAGCAGTTTCACAGTCCATCACAAATGAAAACTGCATTGTTTCAATTAAGCTCATTATTTTCCATATTTTTCTTTGTTCCTCTTTACCATGATCTTATTTTGACTATTGAAGATGATGTTACTAGTACTTTGATATCTTTATGATGATGGCAGAGTTTTGCCTGAAGCATTTCTGAACCACCTCTTCATTGACTAATTTGGGTACTTACTAAAGAAATGCTTGAAATTATTGTCTGTGATGCTGGTGTCCCTGTTTATTCCCTCCTCTGGGCCAATAATCAAGGAGCCTGAATCCTTGCCACTGACACTGGTGAGGGATGTTCACTTGGACCACAAATAGATATACACAGTATTTCCTGATTCAGCTCTCTGCATCAACCACAATTTTCCTTAAGAGCACACAGGCAACACACTCAGTCCAGGTGCTGTCTCTCTCTCTCTCTCTCTCTCCAGGCCCCAATAAGACTCTCCACTAGCACAGCAGTAGAATTGAGTCCTTAGCCAAGTATCCAAGCCAAGTCCTCCAACACTCTCTCTGTGAAATCAATGCTCTGTGTCCCTGCTCCAAGTAGCTGACACAGACACACACACACACACACACACACACACACACACACACACACACACACACACACACACACACACACACACACACACACACACACACACACACACACACACACACACACACACACACACACACACACACACGCACACACCTGAGAAAGGCTGGCACAGAAATACTAGCTAGGCCCCTCTGCCCAGACTATAAGGTAGTTACTGCCACCAGACACTCCAAAGTCAACTACTCTAAGGCTCTTGCAAGGATACACAATTATACTGAGTGAAATTAATACTAATACAATGGCAATGTTGACCAAACTGCAAGGCTTTTGGGAGTGGCCACAGTGTCAACAAATAAATATATGTACTCTCAAAGGTTAAAATATTCACTAAAGGACCAGCCACAGTGCAAAGTTTAAATATATTTAATAATAAATAATAAAAGAACATGAAAATACTAAATATATATTTACAACAGAGACCAGATTTTCAATCACAGGAAATATTAAAAATAACACAGATGGATAGATTTGCACAGGTACAAAAAAAAACAGCACTTAACTAATCTCACTATATTTTCCTGGCAAAACTTTTTTTTCTGTAAGCTTCAGGTGATAACTTAAAATATGCTAGTAAATGTTGTTTCACTTTATCATAATTTGTCAAACTTATTACTCTCTGTAAACTGTGGAAGAAATTTACTGACCTTTATTGCTTCTGAGGTTCAGTTATTCATAGGTTCATAGATTAGTACTAGGCTAAATGCCCTTGTGGGCCATTTTAAGCCTAGCCAGTTACCCCATGTGAGAATCAAACCCTGTACCTTGTATCTGCAAGGTAAGTACCTTAACAATTATGCCAACATTCCACCCTTCCCTTCCCTATTACCCTGACAAAGTGTCAGCATCTCCCTCTCATGTTGGCACTGTTTCTCATTTTCATCAGCCTCCAAATCCTGCAGACTGCCTGCTGATTCCAATTCCATATGTTTTGCCTGTTGCAGTCTCTCTGCCAAATCTAATTCCAAATGTTTGCTCCCCAGTTCAAGTCTCTTTAACTCCAGATGGGCTTTTAAGTCCTCCGAGGAAAAGGTGAACTGTCCTATTCCTGAGTGGTGCAAATTCCCATCGCCAGACTGGTATCCTCCTGGTTGCTGGTCTGAGCTGTGACTAAGGCTGAAATAATTTCCTCTTTAGTCAGGTTGGCATGCACCAGTCCTTTGGCTTTGCACACCTTGGCCAACTGGTTCTTTGTCAGCTTGCCATAATCCTCTGCTGATATCTTTGCCTGCTTTCCCTGACAAACTAAACTAACAAAATAAATAAATAAATAAATAAATAAATAAATAAATAAAACTATTGTGAAAGTGAAACTCTGTATGTTTACCTTGTGGCTGCTGAAACTACACACACCTGTAGTGACACCTGTTTACTGGCTACAGAAGTTCAATTAATATCCACACCACTACTCACCAATATGTGACATCTCCTCCTCTGGGCCAGTAATCAAGCAGCCTGAATCCTCATCATCAACACTGGTGAGAGACTTTCACCTTGAACAAAAATAGATACACGCAGTATTTCCAGATGCCGCTGCCAGGGAATGCAGTCAGTCTGGGGCTGATATCTATTTACAATAAACACCGGAATTTCAATCACAGGAAATATTAAAAATAACACAGATGGATAGATTTGCACAGATACATAAAAACAGTACTTAACTAATCTCACTATATCTTCTTGACTGACCTAAACAATTACTGTTTCCTATTTACTTAATAAAGAAAGGCAAAATGAAATAGGTGAGTGGTCTTCTTTCTTGGTCAGGTTTCAAAAACAGACTGCCTTGACACATTTTTGCCCTGGATTACAGAACGACATCACACATCTGGTCATCTGACTTTTGGTTCTCATACCACTAGCAACTGAACCAGATTCTAGCACATATGTGTCAATCATACACACACACAAAGCTTTGCTAAGATCTTTTGCAGCTTATAGAAGTCATAAAACAATTTCAAACTTCCACCCTTCCAGAGTAGCAATTAGTTCACTGCTAAAGACAATACAGAAGGCTTCCTAGTACATACTTTTTTGTCTCTGGCTGCACTGCGACCTGTGAGATACAATATTTATGGCTTATACCAAGTAATTTAATTTCAAACTATTTTTCAAAGGTAGCTGGACTGAGATTAACCTCTTCTCTTCCAGTGTCCTCTGTTACAATGTATTCATTTTAATAGTTACCATACAGTCTGACATACAGTTATACTTCTTTTTTGTCTAGCAGGACCCACTGTTGGCACATTTTTTTAACACAAGCAACTTTACAAATACATTTTCAATACAAGCACCTGTATAACTCAGTTTGATATACAACTGATATATAATTCTTTACAATACTCCAGCTAGCTATGCTGGCATATGTTACACATTCTACTGCCCTACTTCTCCTGGCATAACTGGCAATGCCTCACATCATCACAATCCCTCTCAAACAGATACAGATTCTAACAATATAGATCTGTAACACTCCAAATAGTCACCTAGTTTTCAGTAAAACCAACGATCTGAGAACTGCAGCAGTTGTTTAGTTATTCGATGGATCTCATAAAACAAGATTCTAAGGTAACCATTTGAAATGACAGAACCTGCTAGAGTGAATCTCAAAATGCAGAGACTGAATGGCTGAAAGATCAGACTTACATATACTAATTCTGAGATGCCATTTATCTGAATATTCCCTTTTCTCAGAGGTATGATGATCTTGGAGTTGGTATATATAAGTTTGGCGGGGTGCAGTGGGGCTTCAGCCTTGCAAGAAGAAGGTTAAAGGAGAAGAGCAATTTTTGCTCTTCTCCTGTGTTTTTGGTCTTTTTTTGGCTTGTTGGCACTCAGCATTTCAAGTGCCGACATTTCAATAGGGAGCCGATATCTAACATTATCAGATGCCACAGAAAGTCAGATCCTCTGAGAATGTTACATGTGTTGCTTTTCTATGACCCATTGCTGCTCAGATCCTAAGAAGTCACTCTTAGAATGTATATGAGCTACTGAAGTTATGAGGGACTATGTCCTTGGCTGCCTTCTTTCCAAGTCCTACATTGCTAATAAAAGGTGTTCTGAATAGATTATGCTTCTTTCTCTTCTGTACTTTTTTACCATTCTTCTATGGTTCTCTTCTGAGAAGGTTTTTAATAATCTCTTTGATCATGGTTTGGGATGCATATGAAGCACAGTTTAGGCCAAAGCCTATATGCTACAACAATGTATCAAGTTAAAAATTCTTTTCACAGCAAAACTACACATTTCTTTACTTTTAATATTAACTCATTTTGAGATAGATTACGGTGGTTTAGGCACGTGCAGGAAAACAGAAGGAAATTTGGTTAAGAAGATTTGGGACAGAGTGGAAGAAGGCAAGAGAATACAAGGGCATCCAGCAAAGAGATGGATGGCATGAGAGAAGACCGTGACAGCCAGGCATAAATGTTGAAGAAGGTAGGAGAGTCGTATTGAATCAAGAGAGATAGCAACAGTTGATGTGACACACTGACTGCATGTAACAAATGGGAAAAAGAGGATTGATGATGATAAAGAGGATGATGATGATAAAGAGGATGATGATGATGGTGTGTGTGCGTGTGCTTGTGTGTGTGTGGGTATGCATGTATGTGTGTGTATGTGGGCATGCTTGTAGTTTACATGTCATTGAGTGTGTAGATCTTGTTGGGTACAGGCTTCCCATTCTGGATTTGTGCTCTGTCTTATGCCTATTTCTAACTGGGATAGGTTCTAGCTCCTCAGTGATCCTAAATAGGATAAAGAGGTAGTGGAAAAGAAATGAGTAATGAATCAGTGTGAATATGATACGATACATCCATGTAATAAATTAATGATGCACCATTACAAATTAAGAACATCAATGCTATGTATCATTTGTATGTCCTACTAGCAGTTTATTGCACTGTTTGTATGCAGAGTAATTATGCTTTGTGATTACACAAGTAAATGTATATATAAAGATGTGGGAAATGGGTAGTTTTCTTGAATCATATATATTTGCTAACAGCATGTCAACTCAACAACAAAATAAAAGGTACCCTTATTTTTCCTAACTTCAGAAAAAGTTTGCTTACCAAATAAAAAGTCTTACCTCTGCATCATAATGCTCTCCATCTACAGAATGCTCTGAACCTTCTTGTCCATCTGTCCCCCAGTGGAAGTGCAGTTGGGCTGCATGGTACACATCAGTGCCAATACTCATGCTGAGAGTACTGGGCAGGTTGAGCTGAACTGCAATAAAAAGGACATATAATTAGCTAGTACTGTTGTCCATTGTAAACAATATTGAAATTAATGGGCTTGTTCTATGTTTCATTTCAGATGAATATCTAGTTGTTGTATTTTGAAGCATTAGGCTGTTGGCTAAATGCCTTTCTACATCCAGACATTTGGCTATCATATAAACACCACAGGCTAAAACGAAATTCAAAAGAGAAATAACCAGAAATATAAAATAAATGCTCTGAAGTCAAAAGATGTCATTATACCTGTATATTGACTTTCTTAAACATTTTCTTAATTTTGTGGACAGAACCTTCAATATTTGTGTCACATGATGGAATTACTGAAACAGAACCACAGCATGTGTTTTAACCATGGGTATAATAGAGTGTAGAGACTGCAGACTTTTAACTGAATAGCACAGTAGTTTACTAGTTAAGGTCTCTACCTTGCATCTTTAAGGACTTGGATGTAATCTTTATCTCTTGTTACCATCTGTGTGGAGTGGGCATGTTTTTTCAATGTTTGCAAGCTTGCCTCTGAATAATCTTTTTGCTCCATAAACATGCTGAATGATTAGCTAGATTAAATTGCTCATATATCTTGTTGTGTCCAATGATGTAAATGAAAAGGGTAAGAAAAGGATCAGTTCACCCCCCGTGTTAACAAATGAATGCAATTTGAAAACAGTATCTTCTGTTACAGGGTATGCCATTCCAGAAACACACAGACCCAGACATACTGACACATATATACGCACACAAACATACGCACAAAGATACACAGACGCATACAGACACGGATGCCTATGTGCTCATGCACAAACACATACACATGCTCACACACACATACACTCACAATTTCGCTCTTGTAAATATCTTATAAGTCTCAAGCAATATACTTCACAATTAATAATTTCCTACTTCCTCAGTACACTGTGGCCTGAACATATCATAATAATCAAATATTACCATCTGACCTTGGGCAAAACTCTAAGGTGAATTCTTTTGTTTACCTGCTGAATGCATAAACAGTAGATCTAATCTCATTAGAGCCTCCTGCAGAGCGATCTCTGTGCCTTTCAGTCACTGCACTGGATGCTTCACAGAGTATAATTCTCAAAACATATTTTTTTAAGGCAAGACAGCCCCACCCACCCACTGCAATGGTCATGGAGAGACTTGTATGAGACTACACATTTTAATAGGACCACAAGAATAAGAAGATACATGCTTAATTTGATGCAAATTGGTATATATGTGTTTGTGTGCACTCCTGTGTGTCTGCACGCATTTGTATGTACATACATATGCTTGCAGCACTAATAGGTACTGCAGTAATTTCAAATGAATAAATGCGCACATACATACATAATAAAAAACAAAACAACAGCACCACAAACAGGATTACTGTATGAATCTATGTATGTTTGTCCCCTTTTATAATGCAGCCATTTTGATCTACAAAAAGTATTGGTCTGTGGTTATAACCAAGCCATTAACCAAGTGAAGGGAGGGTAGAACACCCCTCCACTCCTACTGCAGTGGTCAGTGAGTGCAGCACATGTAGTATGTGATGTATTTGTTGGAGCAAGTAGTAGTAGAACCAATGATCAATAAAAACAGGATTAATGAAAAGAAACCAAATTGATTTCAAACTGAACTGAAGTGTGGATGCAATGCACTTTTTACCAATGCACTGAAATGCATTTGAAAAAAAAAAATAGTTGTAGCTAATGCATTAGTAAGCGGAAGGCTGGACAAAATCTGCTCTTCACCTGCCTCAGTCAATGGTCATAAAGGTCCAAAATGGTAAAAAGGTATAAATTTAATCTAAAAACGTGTGTGTGTGATCCTGCATATTGACACTACAACAGTATGTTTAGTGTCCCTGCCTGTAACTGTCTGTAGGTAAGGGAGACTGCCTCCCCAAGTATTGTGGCCAGTGAGTGACATATGTGTGAAGTCAAGAGGTAATGGAAAAATATTCTTTAAGGATGAGAACAAAAGGCACAGATTTAATCTGAGACAGACGTATGAATCTGTGTGCAATGCATTCACTCGTGTAGATGTAATTATAAAGAATTATTATAACTAGGATTAATATTTCCTTAAGATAAAAGATAAATAAAATGTAGGAAGAATGCTGCTGTCATGTACCTTCCCCTTCCATTTAAGCAGCAGACAGAACAGAAACATATTAGGCAGTCACACTCATTGTAAGCCATGCAGAAATCAGTTAAGCTGGGAGGAAGAAGGATGCAAACTACAAAGATGCATGTGAACCATTGCCTCGTTCTTTGGTGTCTATTGACAAAACAATAAACCACAGAGTGATTATAGTGCAACTGAAGGAAAAAAAGGTTGTGTCTTCTGGTGATGAAATTGTTTAGAGAAATGGGCTGTTAATAAATTTGATGTTAGAAGCGTGCCATCCCCAAATCAAAGCACAAATAATTAATCAATGAACAACAACTTCTGGATTTTTACTTGCTACACACCCCACAGCAGTATAGCCTAATCACAAATTGTAGAGAGTTATGCTCACATCTACCTCTACTTTACTCATGTTGTTAGAGATCAATCAATATTTGGAACAAATAAATACAGATCCCAGGTAACATTTATCAAATCTCCAATCCAGAATTTTGCACAATTATGCAAAGCTTTAAAGTATGGTTATTTTATTTATTTGTTTACTATTTTTATTTTACATTTGTTTACTGGGAAAGTCCGACTGGACACGTCTTTTTTCAGCAGAGGCCCGGGAACTAAAGCTCCACTTAACAGAACTGCATAAAGTAAAACACAGAAAAATGCAAATTACACACTTCAAAGTTAGATATAGAAAACACCAGATACATTCAGTTTAAGATACTTAAAGAAGATACACATTTACACTCAGTTTAACATAACATTGTATATACAAAGACAGGTAAGTCATCAGAATACGTGTGATTGGGAGTACAATTTAAAAAGTATTTACGTCATATATTATCTTAGTATGTAAAGATGAGGTTTAATTAAGTCTCTAGAGTTAAATTGTTAAGTTAAGTTGGTAGTTTAGTTATTAGAAGTGAGAGTTTGTGGATAGGAACTAACCAAAATTTGTACACATTATTTAAGTTCCACTTACCTGAACACACTGCCTGACTGGAATATCGGTAGTAGTGCTCTGCTACCCTCCCTCTGGCAGTCTCTTAAAGCTTAGAACTCCTCCTACTGCCTGTCTGTGGGTGCAAAGGACCCATCATCTGGCAGGACCAGGACAGCCTTTCAAACCCACATACAGGATCTTTTTCAGATTTCTAGGTACCAACAGGAAGAGAATATGAAAACACAAGTTTTGTGAACACTTACTATTCCATACCAAACACCATACTCACAATAATAAAGATTTCTGAACAAATCTCAACAGCAGCTGCAACAGCTGTATACACCCCACAAAAATGGGGATGATGGGAGGGTACTGCCAGTAGGGCAGTGTGTTCTGCAAACACCTACTATTACAGGTGAGTGGAACTTATACAACTGTACTATGTTCAACAAACACACAACTGTATTGGCATATGGGTAGAGTCCCAAAGATTACTCATCCTGGTTGGAGGAAGAATAATGGTCCATAAGCCTCCGGAGAATGGTCCTCATGAAGCCCTGCTCTGCTAGAGTGGAATAATTTGAGAAGGTATGGACAGACGACCAAGTTGCTGCCTCTAGAAAACTTCTAGAGTCTACTACATTCCAATATGCCACAAACGAGGAAAAGTCCTGGGCCCAGTGGAATGTGACTTTACCTTGCTTTGATTTCCCTAGTCATGGCGGGTGTAACAAAAAACAATACCAAGGGACAACTAATGTGCAATGGAATGCTTAGAAAATGGTTGACCTTTCTTTGCCCCAGAAAAGGAAATAAAAGCCTTTTGGCCCTCCTAAACGTCTTTGATCTGTCAAGGTCATACCTGAGTTCACCACAATGATCACTGGCATCTCTCTCCCACTCTGAAATCTCACTCTGAAATTCAGATGTACCTTGGAATCAGTGGAAAGTGTAAAAATGCATACAGGAACATTCTCATCCAAGGGGAATGAGAATGCATCTGTTCTTCAAACATGGCTGCAAGGATTTCTGGAATAGAATTTCTCTAACTCTCTGTTTTGAAAGACGACAAACAGATCCCTTTGAGGCATGCCCTACATCTGGACTAGATCCTGAAATACCACAGCCTTGAGCTGCCACTCATATAGGTCTGCCCCAGGATCTGGTTAGTCTGCCTGCCACAGTGTTCTGCTCTGATGGGATATATGATGCCTGAAAAGTCCCAGGCTACCATTGCTAACTAGCAGAGAGGGTAAGACCTCATACCCCCTTATTTGTTGAGGTACCACATCACTGTGGTGTTGTCCATAACCACCAGAAAAGGACCTGGGATCCATACGTGGTGTAGAACTTTCAAGGAGTGAATCACCCCAAAATCTCCTTGATATTGATATACTTCCATGTGTCCTTGGGCTCCCAAGTGGCTTGCACTTGATCCCCATTGACACAGCTCCCCAGGCAAAGTTGGATGAATCTGTCTAGATAGATTGTACTAGCACCAGAGGGGAGAAAGGAAGCCTTGGATTGATACTTAACTCTCCACCACCATAATTCTATTCTGATGAAGGGCAGCACCAGCAACTGGGATTCCAGGAAATGTAGGTGTTGGGTTCAACAATTTTGGATATACCACTGAATTTTTCTCAAGTGAAGATTGCTAGTGATATCTCGAGAATCATAAATGCCATCATTCCAAGAATTTTTAGGAATTCTCTCACCCCAGTGTCATTCCTCTTGGAGATTTCCAGAAACATTGGCTGGTATGACAGGATCTTGTCTTTTGGGCAGAGAAGCCATTCTGTTTTTAGAGTTAAGCACCCCAGAATGACAAGCCTTTGTGAAGGTGTCAGGCATGACTTTAGGAGGTTCTGCTTTAACCCTAGATGGGAAAGTAAGGCTGAGAACTTCTCTAATGATTCTAAATACCTGGACACAAACTCTGCACAGATCACCAAGCCATATCAGTACGGAAAGATGTGAATGCCAAGAGTCTGATTGTGGGCCACTACCAGAGCAAGGTATTTGGTAAACACTCGAGGTGCAGTAGACGGCCCAAAGGGTAATACAGAGAACTGATAGTGTGAACCAAACAGAACACATCTCAGAAATCTCCTAAAGCGATGATCAATAGGGATATGATGATATGCATCCTTCAAGTCCAGGGTCACCATGAAGAAATGGCCCATCAGAATAGGAAGCACTGTCTGCAGGGTGAGCATGTTGAACTTGGGAACCTTGAAAAATGTATTCAGAAAAGAAAAGTCCAAATCCGGTTTCCATGACTGCTCTTTTTTGGGAACTAAGAAAACTCTGGAGTAGAAACCTCTCATTCCTTTTAAAGGAACAGATGGGTTCTGTAATCTTTGAGTCCAGTACTTACTGGAAAATGGGTAGGAACAGCAAAGTGTGGTCCAGCAGTTGAGGAGGAGCCCCCTGACAAAGAGTGCATGTTCTTCCCACACCTGTAACTCCTGCCAACAATGTTGAGCACCCATTTGTTGGAAACCACTGACAGACAGATCGCCTTGTTGAGAGCTAGCTTTAGAGGTGAGGCACCCAGCAGGGGTCTTGATAAAGATGGGTGCCATGCCTCAGCATACTCATAAGTTGGAAGGAGGATTATCCTTTTTAGGCAAGGAACCCTTACCCTTCTTGTCAGGCTTTGTGGAGTTGTTATCTTGCTATGCTCTTTTATTGCCTTGGTTTTTGTTCATCTGGGACTTCTTCATGGTAGACCGCCAAAAGTTACCTTGTTTAATGGAGGAGAATTTGGTAATATGGAACATTTCTGATACTCCTTGCATCAATTTACCTCTGTCATCCCAGGGTTAAAGAATTTGATTAGGTACTGTACCAAACACACAATCAGACTCAAGAAGAACATTCGTAATCTCATTTTAACTCATCAGAAAAACTCTGTCAATGTTCCATTTCTAGGAATAGTATCAGCCCCCTCCAAGGCACTTTTTAAAGCACGTTTTGACACCTGAGAAACATTGAAAACAATATGTTTAACACAGACCTTTTGCTCTGCAGGCAATGATGCAACAAGCACTTCTAAACTGTGCATGCATCTTAACACAAACTTCCACATAAAATACTTAACATTTAACATTTAAGTTAAACACTTTAAAGATTAATGTGCTGAACTTCACCAGCTTCTTTCTCTGAGACTCTAGCCACTTGTGCAGTGTATTTTGAGGGACTGGGTTGGAAGAAGACATGTTTTTCTATTAGCAAAGATTGCTGGCAACACAGAAGCAAGGTCAGTAGACAAAGGGGCTAGGAGGCCTGGCAAGGTCAAGCATACTCTAAATTTCTTAAATGTTTTTTTAGGTAAAGCCTCGAACATAGGAGAATTACAAGCTTTCTTAAAGACACCTCCAACTCTGGGATCAATGTAGGAAAGATCTCTATGTTCAGGCCCACATCCTCCAAGGGATCGTGAGCCCTATTTATCTCAGAGGCAGACAATGATTGCTCCCAACTGAATACATGTCTAAATCTAGACAGCACTGGGAAAAAGAAAAAATATCTGTTGGGGTCCCTGTACCTGTTTAGAGGAAACTGATTCAACTCAGACAGGTCAGAGCCCTTTGACACAGGATACCCTTCAAACAGAGGATCCTTAGAAGATTGACTTGTGGTGGAAGGAGCAGCATTACTCATAACCCATGTATACACCCCATAATCAACTACCTGAACAATATATCTGTCCATACCACCATATCATGTGGGAAACCAGTCAAAGACTGCTGCCCACTACCTTTTTAGCCTTCACTACACTAGAATAAAAGTATTAACAATGGGTACAGATTCTGCACCCCTGACTTCCCTTACACCTCAAAGGTTTTCTTCTCCCACACCTGAAGCAGGCAATGATACAGCCCCAGATGATGTCTCTGATCATTATGTCATGCACAGTTGTGGTACTATGACCAGACCAGGGGACGTGGAGGTAAGAGGAAGTGAGGGGTCTGTTGCCTGCACAAAGATAAGGCTACTGTGGAGTCACAAGCTGTAGGCTGAAGCATATTTTTTATTTATTCTTTCATTTTTTGTGGTGAATATGGGCATCCTGAAGCAATGTAGAAATTGCCTCATGTTTACTGACAACCTGCAAATTCTCAGACAGACTGATAAGGTATGTGAGAGATGCAGTTACACAATGTCACTTGAGGCAAAGCTCTTACATAAAAGCACTCTTAATGTCACTCAGGTTGTCAGCAGTACACACACTACACCCATCACACATAGTTCAAAGCATACACATACATAGACCCTCATATGCTGAAGCACTTAAATGTAATCTCCCTAAACTCAAAGACCTTCTAGATGAAGTACACATAACAAATACCTTCAGCAGCCTGGGAATGCACTCTTTCAAAACAACACTCACATCAACACATACAGTCATATCTCATGGAGCCTCTGCTTCTAAGCCCATAAGGCAAGCTTCCATGCAATTCAACATTCTGGTCATTGAAGATTCCATTTTGTGCCACACTGATGTCCCCTCTCACTAGGCTGAGTAAGGAGAAAGTCAGGGTCAGATGCTTATCAGGAGATGGGATCTGCCACATTATGTACGCACTCATGTCATTGGACCACAAGTACCAGTATAATTTGGTCATAGTCCATGTGAGTGTAAATGACCTGAGATGTACCTCCCTAGACTATATGAAGAGAGATAACCTGCAACTCTTGGAGTATGTGACCCAGGCTGCCTAGCTTTGAGCAGCATTTTTACCTTCTCCGAGGATGATGCCACAATACGAACAGAAGATGACTGAATTTAATAACTGGCTTAATTTCTGGGTCATTCTAAGAGGGTGCAATATTTGTCAGTATGGAAGGAGATGGAAAACAGACCACTCTGCTTTGTCAGGGATGGTCTGCACCTCTTCTCTCTAGGCTTTCGGATATTAGAAAAAACACTGTCCTCCCATATAGTGCCTTTTTCAGACAATGCTAGACTGAAAGTACTTCTGACATAGCAAAGGAAAACTAAGAAAATCTAAAGGTGTTACTGCTCAATGCTAGAAGTCTAAACAAGAAACTTCACTCCCTAAAAGTTCCCCTCACAATAGAGAATGCTGACATCTGTATGGTCACTGAGACATGGTTTAAAGGTGTGGACAGTACACCGACAGTGCATGGCTATAATGCCTTCTACACATTTAGATCAGATACTGCATGGACAAGGACTAAAGGTGGAAGTATGTCGATTTACATCAAAAATAAATATACCCCAAGGCTGGCCAAACAGGAAAATGCATTTGAGCTTCTCCACATTCAAATCACATAGGCAAAATCACATACCACTTCCTTGCAAGCTATAGGTTCTCCTCTATGAACCAAGAAACCCATAAGATGTGTTTAACCTTATTGAAAACATTCACCATCCAAACCAATATCATATTCATGGTCAACTTTAATTACCCCACTATTAACTGGGAATCATATATAACACCAAACATGCAAGCAGAGAGATTCCTGGATTTTGGAAACACAAACTCCCTAGGCCAGATTGTCAATTCACTGATCAGGGCACAAACATACAGGATCTGGTCCTCACTAATATGGGAGAGTGCTGTACACTCCTTATTGTAATGTCTTCTCTGGTAAGGTCAGACCACAAAATGGTCTCCTTTGAAGTAGAAATAAAACCTGGAACCTCAGCTAACCCTAGAATGTTCAGGAACTAGTTTTATTTTTATTAGTTTTATTTTACATTTGTTAACCAGGAAAGTCTGACTGGATACATGTCCATTTTCAGTGGAGGCCCATGGGAGAAAAGCTCCAAATATACATAAACAAGTATAATTACAGTGAAATTCTTATTTTGCATTTTAACAACATAGATACTTGTTTAATGCTATATACACACAAATACTCTAACGCTAACTTTCTACTATTAAGTGATAACCTGGAAAATTTCAAGCCCCACAAACCCTGCAAACTAAGTGGAACTGTTCACAGAAACCCTATATAAACATGTTAATAACTGCATAGAGGCAGCTGTACCCACAAGGAAGAAGCACAGAACTAATTCAAAAAACAAGCCACCCTCGTAGAATCAGAGCATCAATAGGTTGTATGACAGAAGTATAACAGAAGGAAGAAAATCATGGCATAGCACCCAGCAGGAGAAAAGCACTGTCATCAAGCTAAACAAACAATTCAGAGGACAAATAAAGTCTACTAAAGCCAAATTTGAGTTTAATTTTGCCTCCCAGGCCAATAACAACCAAAAGGCATTTTTTTAGTTATTTCTGCAGACTCAATGGCAACACACAGTTGTGTGCAGAGTTCATTATTAATAGAGCCACCTATACTGAGTCAGAAGATACAGCAAACCCACTGGTAGACAAATTCAGCCCTAACTTTCCCCTCTCTCTCCCTCACCACCCCCTCAAGAAATACCACCAAATATAACTCCCCCCTACTATCACTAGGGAAAAGGTCTTCAATGTTCTCTCTAAGGCCTAGAACACTGCATCAATGGGCCAAGACAATATCTTAGGATGCCTTTTAAATGGCATGAAGCATGAGCTACTAAGACCTCTGGAATTGCTATTTAACTGTAGCCTCCAAGCAAGCTTAGTGCCTTATGAATGGAGAACAGTAACAGTTGTCCCTTTGCACAAAGGTGGGCCACCTACAGACCTTGGAAACAACGGACCCATAAGTCTCACTACTCTCATATGCAAAGCCACGGAAATAATTATCATAGAAATGATCATTAATGACATAGGAAACCTCCAAACACTGGACCCATCCCAGTTTGATTTTGGGAAGGGCAGGCCATGCCTACTCAACCTGGTGGATTTCTTTGACAAGGTCAACAAAGCAACAGATGAAGGCCAAATGGTTCACACTACCTACCTTGACCTGACCAAGGCATTTGACACTTGGACATTTTTGACAAGTTCAAGAGGTTAGCTATAAGCCCTAATATCACCTGGTGGATAGCCAGTTGGCTCAAAGACACAACCTAGGAAGTTAGAAATAGGAAGTCCACCTCTACAAAGAGGCCCATCACAAGTGGAGTCCATCAGGGATTGGTCCTGGGATTGCTCTTTTTTGGCATTTACTTTTCTGAAGTCAAAGCAATGTCAAGGGTGACTGGCTGACTACATTTGCAGATGATTGCAAATTAGGAACAGTCATAGAATTCCCATAGTGACACTAAAGTTCTCCAGGAAGGGCTGACAAAGAATGTCTATCAGCGCCATGGACTAAAATTAAATGCAAGAAATGCATAATAGTATCTTCTGGGAAATCATCCACCCCTGACAACAATCTATTGACAACACACTCCTAAGAGTCAACCCAGTAGTCAGGGACTTGGATACACACACAGACTGTAATCTAGCCTCTGACCATCATGTGTCTACAGTAGTGAGGAAATCATTCTATGTTGCGCAACTTACAAAGTTATGGCATCTAGGTCCAAAGAGGTCATTGTTCCACTGTATTCAGCATTCATCAGATCTATCATTGAGTACAATGCCTCCTTTAGTATATACCTAACCAGGCAAATCCAACAATTGGAACATCCACAAAGGTTCCTCACTGAAAGAATTCAGGATGAAAGTAACATGTCCTTTGCAGATTCCCTAAAAGCCCTATCCGTATATTCTTACTGACTGTTGAGGGGAGATCTCTGCTTGGTATACAAGGCATCGTCACATGCCACCTTGATGGACCTCCTGCATATCTATAAAACTAACAGCACCAGAATTGCCCATTCTAAAGATTTAATCCTTGTCTGTGATACAAATAGGACCTGATGGAGAGACAGATGTGTATCCCATAGACTACCTCTTCTTTGGAACAGTCTCCCTATCCATGTAAAGTACAGTTCCTCCTTAACCCAATTCAAGTGTAACTTGGACAATTGTATGGAGAACGGGAAATGAATCCCTGGTTTGGCACCAATGTCTCTAATGGACACAGACAGACTGTAACTGGCTTATCTCCAAAGCCCCTGCTTGTAAATGTTTCATTTCTCATGACCCTACATATACTTCTCCAGAGTACCAGAACTTGTAAGAGATTTGGGATGCATGGCCTGGCTTAAAAAGACCCTTGTGGTTTTCAGCCTAGTACATATCTATGAAATTAAGAAGTATACTGAATAGCAGAAAAATGACAGCAATTTCATTAACTCAGCACAAAACACAATAAACACAACATAAAGACCCCCAGTTTAAATAAATAAAAACTATTCTAACCATAACATGTACTGAAACAGCCTAAAATAGAATTACACAAGAAATTATGATTACTCCTAAGTAAAATTCCTGTCAGAAACCTCAGACAAACAAAATGGCACCAAAACTGTGATTTAAATGAAAAATTGTTTAAAATATAGTAACTCTACTGAATCACACCAAGTAATCATAAATACAATTAGACAAGGAAGTAAACATAAGCTTAAGAAAGAATTCTGTCAAAAATGTTTCAGAAACAAAATAGCATCCAAATCATGATTTAAACAAACAAAAAAAGTTTAAAATGCTGTAAATGTATTGTGTCCTCAAATAGTCATAGCCACAAAGAAAAATGCAAAAGCAGAAAGTTTTCTTGTAAAAACATTCAAAAGTAGCTTTTAATCATCAGAAATAACATCAGCAAATTACTTGCGATTCTGGCAGCACAGGGCAATGAGAGGAACTGCACTAAAATAGCCTTACTACAGAAACTCAGGTACACAATCAGAAATAGCCATGAAATACTTTAAAGGGTTAAAAACCCCATAGAAAGTCTGAAAGTGCTGAAAATAAACAGAAAAAGTCTTCTGATGTAAGATAAACATCTCTCAAAATACAAAGTTCCCTCAAGAAAAATAAGCAAATCAGTAGAATATACTATTGAAGCACTGAAAGAGAAAATACAATCCAAAAAGGTTTCTTAACTGATCTCTAAAGCTGATATCATCCAGAGAGAAGAGCTGTATCCCAAGAGATCTTTCTCTGACTTTGGCATCAGCGAACTGGAAGGGTCCTGAGGGCAGTCCTGGTTCTGCCAGGTGATTCGTCCTTCACACTCACAGATAGGTACTGCGAGGAGTTCTAAGCTTTGAGAAACTGCCAGAAGAAGGGCGGCAGGACATTACTACCTATATGCCAGTCAGGTAGTGTGTTTGTTGAACACCTAAAATAACCACAGAAACATTCTCCAGCCCAGCCTCCTACAAAGATTTTAGTTAGCTATCTGCCACTATATTTCTTTTTCAAGTTTTGGTTACAAAGTCTTAGTGGAAACTGAATAGGTACGTTGTTTTGTGACTGTTGCTTTCCAGCTATACATAAAGTTATTTAGAGGAATATGACTTGGGGTCTCACAGACTTTATGAAGAAATGCATTTTGGTAACAGTGGACAAGTGGGCAGTTTTCAAATAAAGTGGCTACCACTGATGAATGCATAATCTTTCTTTGAAGGGCTATTTATTTATTTTTTGTTGATTGGGTGGGTAGATTTGTCCGGGGACCCTTTTCGGTCATGAACCTGGTGCCAAGTGCAATTACAGTCATTGTACAATTGTACTAAGGCAAGTAGTCAATAGTATACAAAATATAAAATATAAAGTTTTTAAGTAGTTTTATACAATCTTACATTCAGCAAATTTACCTACTGACAGCTATAGTAATGCTGAAGATAATACAAGCAATAACACGAAGTAACATATTATTGAATGCAAAGTAGTGTGAGGAGAAAGAAAAAGCTGTGAGGAGTAATAGAGCTGAGCGAATGGGGGAATAATCAGCAAGGCAAAGCTCCAGGATGTGAATATACAGGTCTACTTCGACACATCAAATTTTCAGTTTGCCCAAACTGAATTAACCGATACCAGTTAAGCGAAAGTGTTCTTAAACAAAACGCATTTTTGTGAAAATCATTACACCGAGTAGTTTTGCTAGATCGAGGTACAGTGAGCATAAGGGAATATTCCCTTTACCCTACCATAGTGCGATCTCGGAGTTAGTATATATAAACAGTGGAGGGTTGGGGGTGTGGGGGGGGGGGCTTGCCCCCCTGCATAAATGCTTTTGTTTAATTTTTTGTGTGTGTTTCTTTTGTTTTTTCGGTGTAATGATTTTTGCGAAAGTGTGTTTTCATTTAAATGTGCTTTCTCTTAACTGGGATCGGTTAATTCAGTTTCGGCAAACTGAAAATTCAATAGGTCGAAGCAGACCCGAATATACACCTAGATAAAGTATCTAGAGACTAAATGAATGAGTAAGCATATGGGTTTTTTGTAAAAAAATGTTCAAAGTATGCAGTGTCTTTCAGAAGGTGTCAGAACTGTTTGAGCTTCATAGATAGTTAATAGACATGCATTCTCAGAGACAATGGAGGAGCCTAGACCAAGTTCCCAGTTGCCCTAGAGCACTACGTGATTAAGTGACTTACTCAGAGTCATATGGTAGACACATAAAGACTGAGGAAATCAAGCCTTGGACTACAGGAAGTAGCTGGTTGATAGCATGTGGCCTTGATTCTCTGCACTGTCTGTTAGACAGCTGGATTTTGCTTCTTGTATTGTTAGTTTTCATTTATGTTTAACAGCAAGGAAGTTTTTTGTGGAAATTGATGTTTTTGGTTGCTTTCCATTGGTACCACACTTTGTTCTTATTTTTTATAGGGGTTTTAATTGAGCCAGTAATCCAAAGGCAATAATGACTTCCTACACTTTTTCTGGTTAGTAGGAAGTGTTTTTCAAGATTAAGGGGGTTAACATTTTGCAATGATATGGTCATGTGTGTGAAGGTATAGTGAAGAGCTCTTACAGGGTGAGTGTAGAAGAAGTCAAGAAAGAAATTGTATTAGTTGATTTAGGTTTAGTTAGTCTATTTTTGTCAGCAGCTTTTTGTTAGGTTACAAGAAGACTGCATAAAAGTCACCAGTGATTATCATTTTTTTGTCATTTACAGTAATTTATAGTTTCTAGTAAGGTCTCTTGGAATAATTTCATTGATTAAAGGGGAATGTAAACCATTGCTACCATGAAGTTTAGGTATTTTCAGATAATTATGTATGCATTTATTTTTTGTTTATTTATGTATTTATAAGTATTTGATTATTGAGGTTGCCCTTTTCAGCAGAGGCTCAGGGAGAAAAGCTTCAACTATATTAAGAAAAATACAGTTACTTTAAGCAATTTAACAGAATGGATGCAAACAAAACACATAGTACAACATAAACATAGTTTGGTAAAAGAGAACAGCACATATCAAGAGATACAAATTTTTTTAGGTCATGAATAAAATCTAATACACAAGTACATCAATCGTTCAAAACAAAGAAAACAGAAGGAGGGAAAGGAGACATTAATTTGTGGGAGCGTGTTTTTATAATGTGTGATTTGAAGAAAAATGTATTTAAGTAACATGTTAGTAGAAGTGATAGTTATACAGCAGTGTAGAAAGGTAAAAAGACATGTTTGAGAAGCAACACCAGGGAAGTAGGTAGGGGTGTCAGCAGAGAAAATGGTTGCATCATTTACTGGATGTGGTAGAGTTTGAAACAGATGATTATTGGATAAGCTGAGTGAGCAAACGTTTGGGGAATGTTGAGTCAGAAGATGCAGAAGTAGTGTCACAATGAAAGTCTGTAAGGTGTCTGTGTATAATTTGTGCTGGTTAGAGGGAGATAAAGATGTGTGAAATGTGAAAGGTGATGAAAGAAGAGAGAAGAAGAAAATCATCGTAATCAGCTAGGAGATGTTGAAGGGGAACAACATGATGTAATAAAAATAATGGGGACAGGATGAGAGGAGAGCAGGAGGACGTTTTAAGGAAAGGAGGAGAGGAACTTAAATGGTGTTAGCAGAAAGGATGATAAAGACACAGGCTGTAGATATATAACTATAGTGCCCTTAGATAGAGACAAATAGCATAACTCAGAATACACTGTGTGGATGGATAATAATTTTTGTCCAGCCAAGCGATGAGCAGAAACATAGCCAAGTTTTCATTTGGTGCTATTTTAAATGAGACTTGAAATATTTCACCTGGGGTATTTGGTTAAGGACAGTAATCCTGTTTGATTTAATTTATTAGGAGTAGTTTTTTTATCTGTTGACTGAAGAGGCATACTTAGTGAGCAGTGCTGAAGAATGCATGTTAAGCTAGGTCATTTTTAAGGTTTGTGAATAAGGTTATGTGTGGTAAGTAGTTGAGATAGAGTGATGGAGTGAGGGAGTTCTAGACAGTGTAGCTCCCATTGTGCTACACAATGTTATTTGCATGTCACATTAGCAGTACATTTGTAGGTTACTTTGCTGTAGCACTGCTCAAGGAAATCTGTTTGGGTTTCCTGAAAATTAGTGAGAATAGTGGCTAGATAAAAGTAAGTTAGAGGGAAGAAAGTTAGCAATGTATTTTCTAGCATTCTCTTTTGTAAACTAGCTATTTATTTATTGGCATTTGCTCTCTAGAATAGTTTGACTGAGTTTATAAAACTGACCTTTTTTCAGTGGATGCCCAAGAAGAAAAGCACCACACACATGGAATTAAATACATAAGGATAGATTTTTGGACAAGTTTGGAGAATCATTGGCAGACTTTACATGTTGCACAATTTAAAGAGGTTCTCCCATTCGATTCTCGGCTGGAGCGCCTTCTGTGTAGAGTCTACATGTCCTCCCCATGGTCGAGTGGCATTAGAAAGACATGCGTGAATGGGCGTGCCTTCGTTGAAAGTTGGGTGTCGGGCTGGCACCGCAGCACCATAAAAAAAAAAATCTACTGCCAATCATTAGCAGACTGGAGTTCCGCTGTGGTGACCCCCTAACCGAGAAAGGCCGAAAAAAGAACAAGTTTTGCAGATTTAGCATAGATCAAGGTGAATTGCTTTATATCTACTAATATCTGAAGTAGCCCAAGTTAACAAATCTTCCTAAAAATTTTATCAACCTTTTAGCAAAATTAAAGAATTAACTATTCAATCAGCACACCTATTAATTATTTACCAGTAAATAAAAATATCACCTCAAAATGCCGTACTGCAGAGGATATCAAATGCAATTTGAAGTATTAATGTCTCCTTAACTTATGGTACTTAAATGTGTTTTAAAATCTATTTCCAAATATGAAGGTCAGAGAGTGACATCTGGCACCAAATGTGGAGGTGACATTACACCACTCCCCCTAAGTGATGATATAATAACAAGAAAGTGTACATAACTCTGTTTCAATAGCTAGTTTACAAAGTACAATCTGGCTCACAAAGAATCAAAGAAATAAACACTGCTGTCCTGGGTATGGACTTTCAACATCCACACCCAAACTGTACTGTACATAGGCCTCATACAGAACTGAGTCTTTCACCACTGTTGCTGTGAAACTGGATATTTTATTTTCACACACACACACACACACACACACACACACACACACACACACACACACACACACACACACACACACACACACACACACACACACACTCCTGAGAAAGGCTGGTCCAGACTTACTAGCTGTTCTCCTTCTGCCCAGATTATAAGGTCCATGCTGCTACAAGTCAACCACTCTCAGGCTATTACAAGGATAACCAATTATACTGAGTAAAATCAGTACAAATAAAAATGGTGGAGTGTAAGCAAAGCAGCAAGGCTTTTTGGAGTGGCCACGGCATCACTAAAATAAACACAAGTACCCTCAAGTTGTTAAAAGTATTCTGTAAAATACAAGCCACAATGAAAGGTATAAAAGTGTTTAATGCTAAATAATACAATAGAAAACATTAGAATACTAAATATCTAAGTACAATAAACACAAGAGTTTCAATCACATGAGAACTAAAAATAACACAGTTGGACAGATTTACACAGATGCAGAAAAAAACAATACTTAACTAATCTCACTGTATTTCCTGACTGCCTAAAGAAAAACAGTTCCCTATCTAACTTAATTAATACAGAAGGCACGATTAGATGCTGAGATGCTTACTTCCACAAGGCAAGGTGATGAGCTTCTATCTAAAAACTGAAATGAGCTGTGATAACTGTCACAGATTTTTACATCAGATTCCAAAGAAAAGAAAAGAAAACAAACTGCTGGGAGAGTTCCATCCGCTCAGTGCTGGTTATAGAATGGCATCACATTTTATCATCTGACTCTGGTACAATACACACTCAGAGCTTTGCTAAGATTTGTTGCAGTATTTGAATGCTATAGAACAATTTCAAAAACTTTTACTCTTCCCTTCCAGAATTCTTTGTCTAAATATATACCTTTAATCAGTTATAATAACACTGTTGAAACATTTTAACAAAAGCATCTTTACTAGTCAGTGTGATAGCCAAATGACACAAAATTATTTACAAAGCTCCAGCCAGCCATGCTGGCACATGCCCCACTCTCCCTGGCACAGATGGCAATATATATATATATATATATATATATATATATATATATATATATATATATATATATATATATATATACAAAGATGGCAATGTATATGTGTGTGTGTGTGTGTGTGTGTGTGTGTGTGTATATATATATATATATATATATATATATATATATATATATATATATATATATATATATATATATATATATATATATAAAAGTTTACTATAATGCAGTCGAATACAGGTTGGTCGAATGTGTGGTTTCTAGTTCTCGTAATGCGGAACAGAAAGTGGTCAAGTTTATAATTGTGAAAGTGGGTTTACATTCGCTAATATAAACTTGACGTTTTGAATGGAGAGCGGGGTACAGTGCGGATTGAGTAATTTACCCTTTTCCTCACTGTGCGATCTTGATGTTAATATGTATAATAAGCAGGGGGTGTGGGGGGGTGCAGGGGGCTTGCTCCCTGCAAAAACATAAAAAGACACCAGGACATTCGAAACTGGAAGACTGGCATGTCGAATGTTGATCATCATGTTTATCAAATTAGACATTTAGACAAAATTTTATTTTCATTTTCGATATTATGTTTCGATCTTTTGATGGAACATATTCCTAGAGTTGGTATATATAGTTAGCGTGGGTGAGGGAGGTGCAGCCCCCCACATCGGGGGTGCTGGGCCATAGCTCCCCACCTGGGTGGGTTTTAGATAGATCATTGTCTTTTACTGTAGTGTTGGGCAAGTGTTTACTTGACCTAGGAATACTTATGCGGTTCAGTATTTTCATTTTTGTGATTCTCGTCTTGGCCTTTTCATCTTTGGTATTTTGGATTTTCGATTATTCGAAGTAAATTCATATCTATCTATCAATCTATATATATACATATATATATATATATATATATATATATATATATATATATATATATATATACACACACACACACACACACACACACACACACACACACACACACACACACACACGTATATATATATATATATATATATATATATATATATATATATATATATATATATATATGGGATCCGGACACATGCTCGACTAGCGTATGTCCGAATCACAAAACATCGAAGACACATACACAAAAGCGCTTAATATCAACAAGCGCTTCCGTGTATGTGTGCCTGTTTTGTAGATCGGACTACAGTGCGGGTAAGGGAAAATTCCCTTTTCCCACTGTAGTGCAATCTCAGAGTGAGAATAATAAAGTAGGGGTGTGTGTGTGGGGGAGGGGTGCATGGGGGCAAAGCCCCCCCTGCAGAAACGTAGATTTTTTTTGAACTACACATACACGGAAGCGCTTTTCGATGTTAAGCGCTTTCTTGTATGTGTGTTTGATGTTTTGTGATTCGGACATATGCTAGTTGAGCATAAGAACTAGACCCACACATAGATATATATATATATATATATATATATATATATATATATATATATGTGTGTGTGTGTGTGTGTGTATGTGTGTGTGTGTGTGTGTGTGTGTGTGTGTGTGTGTGTGTGTGTGTGTGTGTGTGTGTATGTGTGTGTGTGTGTGTGCTGAAAGAGTTATCAAGGTTGTCCCATGTCATTTCCAGAGAAATAAAATAGGATTAATAACCAGAAGAATTTCTACAGATATTCTCTGAAGCAATCTCTGTGTTTGAGAAATGAACAGTGATTTCACTCTTCGATGAAAGCGACTCTCGGGGATTACTGTTTATGGAACAGCCGTTCGATAAAGTTTTTCTTTGATGTGTGAACATAGACCCATTAGAACTTAGAGTTTATCTCTCAGAATATATATAAAAAATCTGTTTTTGCTTATCGCCCCTTACAAGTGCTGCTGGCATAATTTGACATTCTTTTAAGAGTTTACACTATTTTTTATTGCTTCTGTCCCCTACAACTGACTATCAGCTGTAAACAGCTTTTTGTTTTCCCTGAGCTCAACCTGACACACATCTAAGGCCAGTAAGGAGCTTGAGGATGCTGCCATAGTGTCATGCTGAGTGTGTCTTACTCCTCTCCAACCCTGCAGCAGCATCGCATGCTCCATAATTGTTGCCTACAGGAGGTACAACTCAGTTATTCACACTTGCAACTTCATGACCAAACTATACACTGCTTACAGGATGGAGCTTGCCTGGCTCTTAATGGTGCTTTTGCAGCAAGCCTAACCAGCCTGCCTACCCCCAAGATGGATACCCCCATCCAGAAACAACCAAACCCTTGAAACAACTAGTTGAACATAGATCACAAAGAGTACAGTAAGAATTTTATATCTATGCCCTTGGAACCAGACTGGAGTTGAGATTACAATCCCTTTTCTCTTTGGTCTTTAATGATTTAATCTTGGGCTTTTTTATTATATCTGCACTGTTTCATCTACAAATCAGAAATTAGGACAATTGTTTTTGAAATTTAATTAACTAATGTAATGGGACACATACCATTTATGTAATGAAGTATAAAACAAATGATAAGACAATAGAATAACTCAAAAGTAATGATATAACCTCAATTGCCTAATACCTTACTACATTCCTTGAGTGTACAGCTTTACTGCTTAGATCAGTACTGTCTTGGGCTTGGGGGCACTTTTCAAATGTTGGTTGATGGTTAAGTTTAGTCAAAAATTTATCCTGCTATCTTACTCAAGAAAATAATTCCATTTTAGCTCATATGTCATAGCTGGATTGGTTTGTACTGGCATGTAAGTTGAGTGGGTTATATATTTCAGTTTGGATCATTTCTCTTCCATCCAAGCCAGCCAATGGCATGGATAATTATTCTATATTTTTACTTTTTCATAATGTATTTTACTGTATTTAACATATAATAGGCTGGTTCTCTGTATCATCTTTAAAACTCATGATGCATACTTCATTGTATTTCAAGTAATCTATTTTTGGGAGACCCATGTGATTTTTTTCCCCTGTGCTGGGACTTGGGAAAAGGGATGCGGCTTAAGTTAAGGAGCTTTATTGATATAATACTAACTTTACATTATCAATTCAACATTCATTGACCGAATTATAAATCATTTACAGTATAGAAATTATTCTTTTATATATCATTTTTTGGAAATCCCTATGAATGGGGATCCAGTATCTGTCTGCCTAGGACAACATGGTCGACAGATCATGATGCTTTGCAAAGATGGCCTGCACCTGTCGCCCCTGCAATTCCGAGTACTGGCTAAGGCTCTTGCCGCCCCCATAGTGCCTTTTTTAAGCAAGGTTCAAATGACAAATTCACCACCATAACAGGAACAGGCAAGCAAAAACTGAAGGTAATGCTACTAAGTGCTAGAAGTGTTAATCTCAAAATGCACTCACTCGAGGCACTCCATAAAATTGAGAACATTGATATCTGTACAGTGACTGAGACCTGGTTCAAGGCTCTAGAGAGCACCCCTGCATTACCAGGCTATAACTCATACCACACATTTCGGCCATCTAACCTGGACCAGAACACCAAAGGTGGAAGTGTGTCCATATTCATTAAGGATGTCCACACCTCCAGGCTATTTGCACAGTATAATGCATCTGAGGTTATCCAAGTGCAACTAACTCTGGGCAAAACTGCAATCCAAATTATAGCTTGCTACAGATCCCCCACCATGCCCCAGGATTCCCACTCCTCTTTTCTTGATATACTGGAAAATATTAGGGTTCAACCAAACACCCTAATAATGGGCGATTTCAACTACCCCACCATTAACTGGGAAAACTACTCATGTACCAACTCCTTTGCTCAACACTTTCTGGAATTCATAAATTCCAATGCCCTGGATCAACTTATCCACACCCCCATCAGGGGCAACAATATCCTAGACCTAGCATTACCAGCATGAGTGACTGGTGTTCCACACCTGAAATCAACTCCTCGTTTGTAAGATCTGACCATAAGCTAATCACCCTAGATATCCACATCCCGCCCCCACCCACCATTAAGGAAAACATGGTAAAAAATTTCTCCAAAGCCAACTTCATGCTTCTTAAGACAGAAGTGGCGAACTTCATGGCACCCATGCAGATGAACAATACAGTTACAACTGCTGAATTCTATACAGATGCACTCTATAAGCACTTACACATGGATCGTGCTATCTCAAACAGAACCAAGACGCTATCCTCCAAAAAAGGAAGCCAATCTGGTGGTCCTCAGCCATAAACAAACTCTACAACAGAAGGAAGAAACTGTTGCAAAAGAGAGTAAAATCCCATGAGTGGAGGAGCTCCCTGGTCAGCCTCAGTAAGAAGCTGTGATCCCTTATAAGATCCTCCAAAGCTAGCTATGAAAACAAAATTGCCACTGATTCTAAGGGCAACCACAAAGCATTCTATAGCTATGTCAAGAATTTCAATGGCAATACCCAGATCTGCTCTGAGTTACAGCACAATGGCACAAAAATTACAGAACCAACTGATATTGCAAACATGCTGGCAAATAGGTTCAGTGCTAACTTTACCCCCTCTCACCCCCTAAAGGGCCCATATCTATACAGGAAGAATTCAGATTCCTTGTAATCACATCTATGCAGGTAAAAGCTGCACTCTCTAAAACCAATAACACAGCATCCATGGGTCCGAACAACATCCCAGGCTGCATTTTACACAAACTTCAGAATGAACTGGCTCCCCACCTAAGCACCATGTTCAATCATAGTCTCACTTCAGGCTTTGTGCCCACTGAATGGCAGACAGCAACAGTTATTCCACTCCACAAAGGGGGAGACACCACTGATCCTGGGAACTATCGACCTATTAGCCTGATGAGCCTGGTCTGCAAGGCCATGGAACGTATCATCATGGAACTCATAAACAAAGACATTAGTAACCTCCAAACTCTGGACCCTACCCAGTTTGGGTTTGTGAAAGGCAGATCATGCCTTCTGAACCTGATTGACTTCTTTGAGGCAGTCAGCAAAGCCATAGATTAGGGTAAGGTGGTTCACACAGCCTATCTTGACCTCGCCAAGGCTTTCGACAGCATCTCCCACATTGGAATTATAGCCAAACTCACTAAACTAGGTATAAATCCCTACGTCATAAGATGGGTTTCCAACTGGCTCACTGACAGAACCCACACTGTAAAAGTTGCAGACTCCAAGTCTGACATCAAACTAGTGACAAGTGGAGTACCACAAGGTTCAGTCCTAGGACCTCTTCTGTTTGGTATCTACTTCTCTGAAGTACAGGCTAACACAGAAGGCCTCTGGATAATGAAGTTCACAGATAACTGAAAATTAGGAGCCATAGTTGAGTCGCCAAATGATGTGGACATCCTACAGAAGGGCCTCATTGAGACAGATCCCTGGTGTCAGAGACATGGCCTCAAGCTCAGTGCCAAAAAGTGCATTGTCATCCCTTTTGGTAAAAACTCTGTACCCATGAACTACCACATAAACAGCAGTCTACTTAATGCCGAATGTGTGATAAGAGACCTTGGGACCCAGGTGGACAGTGGTCTCTCCTTTGATAATCATATCACCACAGTAGTCAGGAAATCCTTCTATGTGGCACACCTCTTCACAAAAGGGTTCTCATCCAGGAAAAACAAGGTCATTGTTCCCCTCTACTCGGCACTCATTAGACCCATTATAGAGTACAATGCCCTTTTTGGAATGTACCTCACAAGACATCTGCAGCAGCTGGAAAGACCACAGAAGTACCGCACAAAGAGGATTAGTGGCCTCAAACAGATGCCCTACACTGACTGTCTCAAAAAACTCCAGCTTTACTCTGAAGCATATCGCCTACTCCGAGGAGATCTCTGCTAACATATAAAGCTATGTTAAACCCAGAGCTGTTGGACATGCTACACCTTAGAAATCCCAATCCCTCCAAGCTACACATTCTAGGGACCTCAACCTTCTCACCACAATAAATAGGACATGCTGGAGGGGTAGATTCCTGTCCTAGAGACTTCCTATACTCTGGAACAAGCTACCCATCTATGTCAAGCAAAGTTCTTCATTAGCACTCTTCAAGAAAAATCTTACTGAGTGGATGGGAAATAGGAAATACACCCCAGGGATCACTTCTGTGGCTCTGCTTGACAGGGACACAGGAAATTAACTTTCTTGGGTGGCGTAAGCCAGGGAACCTTGTTGGCTACGGTTACTTAGGCCCTTGGGCTGATAGCCTAGTACCTACCTATGAACCTATGAATGCCTATCTATCAACCCAGTAACTGTGATCTAAATTATGTGAATATTTAACTAACAGACAAGTTGAGGCTACTTAAATAAAGACCCAAACCAAATGTTAAAAATATCACACAGACAAGCCATTCAGTAAAAACTGCAAGAAAGACCCAGCCAAGTTAAACTTTTCACTGTGTAATGACTTAAACCACCTTTAGTGGAGGCCAGTGGGATATATGCAAATAAACTCTTAAGAACACAAAGATTCCTTACAAAGATGTTATTGTTGTCTTTCGGGCTTTTCCCGGTTAGGGGTCGCCACAGCGGAACTCCAGTCTGCTAATGATTGGCAATAGATTTTCACAAATGCCAAGGTGCCAGCTCAACGTTCAACCTTCAATGAAGGCACACCCATTTACACATGTCTTTCAAATGCCCACCCAACCACGGGGAGGACATGCAGACTCCACACAGAAGGCACTCCCCGCACCCCAGCCGAGAATCGAACGAGAGAACCTCTTGCTGTGAGGCAACAATGCTACTGCTGCATTCCTTACAAAGATACCGTATAAAAAACATACTCAGCTTAAACAATTGGCCATACATAGACTATCTCAAAGCCCTACATCTATACTTGGTCTCTTATAGACTGCTAAGCAATGACCTGTGTCTGACATACAAGATATCCTCTGACTCAGCCCTGACGGCCCTACTGTACATTAGCAAATCAAACAGTATTAGAAATACTAGGTCAAGAGATCTAAACCTCCTATAAAACATCGAAAGAACAGTTTGGCAATACAGGTACATCACAAAGGTTACCACTGCTCTGGAACAGACTCCCTATCCACACAAAACAAAGTTCATCCCTGCCCATATGCAAGTGTAGTTTGGATCTATGGTGGGAATAAGAATTTTACCCTAGGGTTGCCCCCTACCCTATGAATGAACAGAGGAAGCTAGTAAATGATACCAGGTTACCACAGTTCGTCCCCTTACAAATATCTATGCCATTAGACCAGTTATTTTCACCAAGAAAATTTGAATCTAGTCCATGAAGAGTTAAGGATAATTGAAATACCAAAGGGATTGGCAAATCTGTCTTGGCTTAAAATGGTCCACAAATACAGAAAGCCTAATACTAACATATGAACATATGGGCATAAGTGTAGAATCCAATAGCTATTATCACATGTTTTGCATATCTTTCCAGTTAGCATTTCAATTCTTTCTTTATATGTATATAGTAGAGAATATTCTCCTTTATCAAATTAGATGTGAAAACAACACAGAGACATCAGTTTACAACATCAGTCAAAACCACTAAATACATTGTGGGGGAGATTCAATAAAGCCTACACAGTCATTTTTGACCATGTGCATCTCATGGCATGATGCACGCACTGCTGTGAATCGTTTTAGATTCACTAAACTCTGTGTAGTGGCACAGACTCAATCACAAACACAGAAACTTCCATAGCATGCAAATTACAGCATATGTACCTGAATTGTATGCTAATAAACAAATCAACATGGTGGAGCGATTCAACAAGCTGTAAAGCAACCGTTTAGACTCTGTGCTCATGCTGCCCATGTATTTGAATGTTTTTCAAATACAACACTGAAAGTAGTCTACACGGAAATAAGACCAAGTAAAAGTCTATAGATTTGTACTGAACTGACCGTAACATATGACACCACACACATTATGACATTATCAGACTTGGTGGATGCCACAAAATTAGATTAACAATAGCAACAATTCCTTTTTATGTGCCATGACATAAATGCAGCTTTGCTCCCCCACCCCCAAGTGACGAATGTACTCCTATCTAATGTAGACATCTAAAAGTGTAAATCGCCATGAAACATACTATTCATATCATCTTGTAAGCATATGTAGTATTTATCTGACGTAATATGGTCAAATTGTATCAAAACCTGCATTCCTCTGTGCAGATATATACCAAGTAATACCCTCCCTTGAGTGTACAAAATTGGGCTTCCCTGCCTACACGGTTACCAACCATGCAGATTCAAGGCTCTTAGCATGGTGAAGATGCAAATGAGGTCAAAACTCATCAGAATTGCCGAGTCGCAAAAAATTGTAACCGTGTAGGGATGTTCACTTCGTGTAGGCACTTCCACAGTGATTGTGTTCAATGCATGGTAACACTGAATGATGACATCAGGGATGTGTGTCTGGTTACACTTACAGAGGTGTACATGTAGACCTGTGAAGTGTAAAAGTGCATGTAAACAGCGCACAATTCACAAGTTCTGTTTCATCCTCTTTGTTTGTTAAAATGTATCATCTCTATCCACATTTATTTTTTAATTTTTGTTTGTGAGATGCAGTGCTTAGCACAACCATGGAAAACAGAAATGAATGGCAGTTTTTTTGGCAGCATGCGTATGTGTAGGGCTAGAGTATAGAAGGCCTGGGTTCTAGTACAGGGTCATCAACCTTTCCTTCACTTTATGCGCTGCATGTTTTCATGGTATCACAGGAATGGAGAAAAGTAATAACAAGATCACCTGTGTTTACCTTATTTCAGCGTCGGTGTGCTCAGAGGCATGTAGGTGCGCGCATACCTCTCAACCTTTTAGAACAAACAATCTGGACAAAGCCTAAAATGATGGGGGGAACAAATAGGGACAGATTTTAAATATTACCCTTACAAACTTAGAAAGTTGATAGAATAATAGGTTTTGCATTACCATTAATTTTCCAAAGGCTGTGGAGTCTTAAATTCTAATGTTTATCATTATTTAATGACGTCAATCCTCAGCAATTTGCCAGAAAGGGACAGAGTTTAGGGGGAACACACCAAAAATATGAGGCAAAAATCTGAACATTCTGCGGAAACCTGTACAGTTGAGTGGCATGGGTGCGTGTCATGCACTAATGAGCACCAACAGAGTTGATATATTCAGTCAAACAGCAGATGTTTTTCATAGGTGTTAGTGCTAATTACAGCATAAGCAGGTGATTTTCAGTATGGTGGAGCTATTCAACAAGCTATAAAGCATCCATATAGCCTATATTCTGCTTTTCCCTGAATACTTAAGTACCATGGGAGTAGAGACAAGGAAATTTTAGGCCTGAAGTAAAATGATGTCAACTGCTGCATTTGCAAAATAAGTCCTGAATCTAGTATGTATTCTTTAATAATATTAAGGCATATCTTTGTATTTCTTAACTTGGTACAGTAATGAAGTAAATAGTGGTAGATTTGTACAGGAAGTACCTTAACAGGAAAATTCACCCCGGAGATCACTCCAGTGGCTGTACTCAACAGAGGCACTGGAAACTAAGGTCAGATGGCACGATCCTGTGGGCTAGGCTTGTAAAGGCTCCAGGGCCATTAGCCTAGTACACACCTATGAACCTATAAACATGTGACAGCAAACACTTATTTTACTTATATGTGTCCATTACTAAGTTTTTTTTCTTATTATTCTTGTTTTTATTTGCACTTTTTGCATGATGCACCACATAGCACAAACAGTGGAAGGTGGGAATGGCTGTGTTTTTCTGGTTTGCACGAAGAGTGGCAGACCACCTAGGAAGCAGACAACCCAAATTAGTAACCAGATACATTCAATTAATGCCCTTGGCCATCATGAAAATCCATCATGGAGTACAGATGGTACTGAGTTCTAGTACAGAGAGTACAACCTTTGTTTTACTGCTGTGACATTGCAGTTTACAGCAATGAAGTGCAACACAGACAATGGTTTCCTCAACATTCTCGTGGCAACAGGTGTAAATGTAGGACTGCCATACACATGGTCCTGGGTTTGAATACAGCATACTGCATATAGTATTATTTTTACTGATCAGAGTAATCTATGTATTATTACATTTATGATCACATGTATGACTGTGGGTATACTGTGTACTATATTCCTGTAAATGTATTCCTGCTATCTTGACCGCCATGGCTTTAACTTTTGCAAAAATCACATAAACAACTGCCTATACATGCAATTGCTTGCCACGTTTGGATTCTGCTTGGCAAATGTTAGCAATGCGGCTCATGTTTGCACACTGTTTACCTATGCACAGACAGTTGTAGTGCGCTTGCGTGTACACTTTGTTAACCATCATGCAAATTTGCCACTCAATGCGGTATGGAACTATATATATGATGCTTTCTCATTGGTGTTTATTTTCCAGTTCCTTTGTATGAAATAAAATTCCTTGTGGAAACATTGCAAATTGAGGGCACATTCTAATTATATGTCATATATCCACAACACACACATTTGTTGTCCCTCCCCCCAAGCAGTACAACCCTGGGGTCTTAATATTTTTTTGCACACATATATCAACCACACTACAAAGTGTAATATGTAATGTTTTGTGCTCCCTTATAGACAGAGCCAGTCAGTATTGCTGACAACCATGCTCTGCTAAACTCAAACATCCAACTTTGCTCAGTAAGGGTACTTGTGCTTTTACACAGCCAGGTTTCTACATACCCTAGTGCTGTTACGCTACTGGCCTCATATGAACCTATGAATCTATGTGCCTATGCAGGCCTTCCAACCTGTTGTCCCTCCAACATGTCCCGTTAATGTTGTAGGCTAGGTTAAGATCCCTGGAGCGAGTGAATCTTATCCCATGTGACTTGCAGATGTGTAGCATTTCCATAAGGGCAGGGTCTGAGACTGCTCTGTAGGCCAGGCACAAGTCTCCTCTCAGCAGTCTACAAGATACAGAGTACAAAGACAGGGCCTTCAGTCTGTTCATGTAGGTCATGTGTTGAAGGCTCTGAATTTTCATGGTGAGAAATCTCTGAGGTCTCTCCAGCTGCTGCAGGTGTCTGGTGAGGTATATACAAAAGGGAGCTTTGTACTCTATTAGTGGTCTGATGCGGGATGAGTATAGGGGTTATAACATCCTTAGCTTTGGATGTGATGCCCTTACTGATGAGATGTACAACACAGAAGGTCTTCTTTGCCACTGAGGATACATGGTGATTGAAGTTAAGGTTGCTATCAATCTGTGCTCCCAAATCTCTCACCACAGGGTTTGAACTAAGGGGGGGGGGTACTGTTACTATTGTAATTTCCAGGGCCTTCCCCTTTGCCAAAAGGGATGATAATGTATTTTTTGTGTTCAGTTTAAGTCCATGGCTTTGGTAGCAATGATTTATCTGTGTAAGCCCTTTTTGTACTATGTTAACATCAATGTGGACTCAGTGATTGCACCCAGTTTGCAGTCATTGGTGAACTTGGTATGCCACAGGCCATCTGTTTTCACCTCGACTTTTGAGAAATAGAGTCCAAACAGTAGGGGACTCAGCACAGATCCTTGTGGTACACTCCTGGTAACTGGTCTGCTGGTAGATGTGGAATCCCCAACTTTGACAGTATGCATTCTGTTGGTGACCCAGTTGGCTATCCATCTAGTGAAATATGGATTAATTCCCAGCTGGGTGAGTTTCTCAATGATACCTGAGTGGGGGACTGTGTCAAAAGCCTTGGCTAAGTCAAGATAGGCTGTATGTACTGTTTTGCCTTCATCCTGGGCTTTGGTTACATTTTCGAAGAAGTCCACCAGGTTTAATAAGCATGATCTACCCCTAACGAAGACAAACTGGGTCGGGTCAAGAGTTTGAAGGTCACCTATGTCTTTGTTGATATGGAATATGATGATTCTCTTGATGGACTTGTATATGAGGCTGGTTAGGCTTATGGGTCTATAGTTCTCAGGGTCTGTTGATGGACCTCCTTTTTTGCAAGGGAATTACTGTTGTTGTTTTCCACTCTGCTGGCACTAAGCCAGTACTTAGACTGTGTTTGAAGAGACTGCCAAGTGGCTCCACTAGGTCTGTTTTTAGACCATTTAGTAGGCAGTCTGGGATGTTATCCAGTGCCACAAAGGCTGGGTTTTTGGCCATGGAGAGTGCGGTTATGACCTGCTCTTTGGAGATACTAGGTAGAGGGCTGGTAACAGGTATGCTTTGGGATATGTCTGATGGGGACAGGGAGGTATAGTTTGTGCCAAACCTGTCTGCTATCAGGTTGGCAATGTCCTCAGTGCCAATATGAGTGGTACCATCCACTACTAGTTCGGCACAATGCTGAGCCTTCCCTTTTAGATTTCTGACATAGCTAAAGAATGCCTTATGATTATCCTTAGCTAGGGATGCTAGTTTAGCTTTGTAATTGGCTTTAGATGACTTTACAAGATATCTAATTTGCTTGTTCAAGATGTGGAAGGTGTCCTTCCTCTGCTGAGTCATTTCCCTCTTGTTGTTGGATATTAGCTTCTTCCTCTTGTTGTATAACATATTTATGCTTGATATCCACCAGGGTGGCTTGTTTTTTTGTGAGGATCTTGTTTTGATCCAATCAGGTACAGCCAAGTCTATACACTTGTATAAGTGTTTATACAGGGCATTTGTGTACTCCTTTGTATAGCAGTCATTGTAAACAGTGGTAGCAGGGGGTATGAAACTATTTATGCCATCACTTAGGAGGCTACAGTTTGCTTTGGAGAAAATTTTCATCCTTTTTGCTCTTGAGGGGAGTTCAAGTATAATTGCTTCTTCGAATGAGACTGATTTATGATCAAACCTTACCAAGGAAGACAAACACACAGGGGGTAGTGCAGATACCCCCTACATTGGTGAGTACTAAGTCTATGACATTAGAGCCCCTTGTGGGGTGCAGACTATATGTTCCAGACCATTTGTATTAGCAAGTCCAGGGACCTTAGGGTGAATGTGTCTGTGATCATATATGACTCTCAGTCAATGGAAGGGTAGATGAAATTACCCATAGCCAAGGTGTTTGGCTGCATACTGAGTAACTCAGGTAGGTACAGGTAGGCAGAGTGGTTTTCGTGGTTCATGGTGGGGGACCTATATCTAATAATGATATGGAAGGGGGTTTTACCTACAGTTAGTTGGACTTGAAGTAGCTCTAGGGAGTTGTACTGTTTGACCAGTCTTGAGGTGTATTTGTCTTTAGTGAAGATGAAGATACCTCTGCCTTTGGTTCTTTCATGCAGATTTTGGGGTCTGAACATATGGAAGGTATTGTAGCCTTGCATGGCTGGGGGGGGGGGGGGGTCTCTGCAGCCTTGAATCATGTCTCTGTGACTGCACAGTCATCGGCATTTTCTAACGTAAAGAGTGCTTCCAGTGAGTAGTTTCTGATTTAGACTCCTAGCATTAAACAGCATAACCTTGAGTTTGTCTCTAGTGGAGTTTTTACTTCAGGAATTTTGTTGTTATGGGATTGCCTAAAAAAGTCACTTTGGGTGAGGCAAGTACCTTTGCCAGTAACCGAAAGCCAAGAGGTGACAGGTGAAGACCATCTCTGGCAAAGCAGCATATCTTCCCAGGCTGACAGATACTGGATCCCCCTAGATTGACACCAGAAGCTAAGCCAATTGTTGTAGTCAATAATTTTTTGTTTATACTGAGGCATCATCCTGAGTGGAGGTAGAATGCTGCTTAGGACTAGGGACATACCTGCCTGGGACACATAATTTGAGAGCTCAGTCATGTCTCTCTTCATATAGTCTAGCGAGGTACATCTCAAGTTATTTACTCCAACAAGGACTATGACAGAGTCATAACGGTACTTGTCATTGAGAGACTTGAGTAGCAATGTGATCTCACGGATCCTGACAGACAGCTGACTGTGACCTTCTCCTTGTCCAGCCTGGTGAAGGGGACATCTGTGTGTTTGACTATGGAGTCGCCTATGACCAAGACATTTGGGTTTGAGGTATTTTGCCTTAGGGGCTTATTGGCTGAGACACTGTTGTGTGTATTATTATGTATAGAGGATTCTGCTGAGTCTGCAGTGTGTGCAGTAGGTTTGTGCTTGGGAGGCCTCTGATCCTTAGGTAGGCTTCTAGCAAGTACCTCTGCATATGTAGGTTTATGTGTTGTGAGCTTGTTATGTGCAACGGTGAAGTGTGTATGCAGACAAACTGCTTGATATCTGGTTTGTTTTTATGTGAAAGAAGTGATTCCAAATTCATAGTATAGATACAGCTCTGAAATGTTGTATTTCTTTGTTTTAGAAGTAACTGGTTGTCAGTAAATGTGAGGCAGTTGCTATATTGCCTCAGGATGCTCATGTCAGTCAAGCTGGTTGGAGAAATGGTGTGAAACTGTCTGTCCATTATGGCAGGTATATACTGTAGTAACTAGTGGGGAGTGGGTAGATGGACCAGGTTTTGCTGTTAGACTAACAAAAAACAGTTATTCTGTGGAGGGGTAGGGGTAGAAAACTGTATCAATGCTTCACAATGCACAGCTGAGTTGCTCACAGGGCAGCAGTGCAATCTCTGAGCAGCTACTTTAAACTGAGCACAAACCCGCACAAGCAGAATGCTTAAATAGAAGTGAAGTTAAATGATTTAAAAAAAAGCAACCAAAGGAAAGCCCAAGAGTGAGCCTTATTCCAGCAATCCCAACTCAGATGGGTCCTTGGCTGCACATTTCTTCCACAAGGGTTTGTGGGGCCTTCTTAATGTAAGATGGCTGGTTTTAGTGCTCAAATGATACCAAACAGTCTAGATTTAGCAAGTCTGAATCTAGCCTATGCTATAAAATGCAGAAGTACTAGAAATTCAAAGTGCAGAAAATTGCAGTCATAACAGCAAAAAAAAAAAAAAACAGTTGAGTTTGTGTGAGTATGAAAAGGAAGCAGGCAGGCGGAACCATGTAACTGTTGTGTGTGTGTCTGTAGGGGTCCTTCATGTGAAAGTGGTGTGTGACAGTCTGCATAAACACAACCAAGCTCAGTGCTAGCTCTACATCTTGGTTTGTCCAACAGGTGTGAGCCATGCATGGTAGAACTGTCAGTTCATCATTGTCACCATGAGAACTGGCTCTGCCAAGAGTTGCACTGGCATCTCCACACCCAAGGTCAGATGCAGTGCTGCTACCTGAACATGACTGATTTCTGCTGGACATGCTTCCTTCTCAAGAATACCCAGGACCATGTCCCCATGATCTGCCACATCTGAGTGTGGACAGCACACTCACTAATGGAAGTACTGCTACTACGGGACAGTGATTGGGCATGGCCACATTGGCTATCAGCAGGTATTGTGGCTGACCTATGCCCATGAGGATGCCATTCCCCTTCCAGCAGATGTTCCATCACAGACACTGCTTGTTCCATGACAGACACTCCTCGGTCCAAAGTGTCATTCATCCGACCCAGTGAATCAGCAACACGGTGGAGGCAGTTACATATGTCAGCCTGTGCCACATCTACAACCCTGAGCATTTGTCTGGAGCTCTTGATTGAATGCGCCTGTATCTCCATGATGACCCTAAACATACGTTAAGTGACACAGGAAGAGACACCTGCACCAGGTGGAGGAGGGACAGCAGGCCTCCTCTGAGCACCCCTATCAAAACTCCTGCATGGCACCTCACCCACACTCACTGTGGCTTTGGCCAGAGTCAACAGGCACTGAAGCCACAGTAGTCACACTTCCCTGATCAATGTCCTTGTCCTCCACCTATCCAATATCTGTGGGCTCATTGGACTGGGTAGGTGTAGGCCTACTGGCTGTGTCCAGGGAAAATGAAGAGGGTTGCTGGATGTCAACCTCTTTGTCAGATTCAACCTCTGTACCCTGTGACTGTGCCTCAGTTTCGCCACCATCATCATCAGTGTCTGATGAGACACTGACATCATGTGGCACAGGGCCCACGCTCCCACTGTCATGATCACCTGTGATAAAAAGGAAGAAGCACAGACATATATTAATACCTGCAATACTATGATGCAATACATGCTAAAACACTAACAGTGCTACCACTATTATAGACAGTACAACAATACACACCACAGGCCTAAAATGACATATTATGATATGTCTTTAAATTGATCTGCAGTACTGACATGAATTTATTTGGCTTACCATCTGCAGGAGGCGTATGTTGCTGGATTCCTGATGGTCCTGAAATAAGTTAGGCAAGAGGTAAGGGGAACATCATCACATTTAACAGTAAGACAGGGGGTACCACATGTACTCCTCTATATCTGCATTAACTGTACGTTCAACAAGAATGTGAATGGCAACTCTAAACTGAGCTTATCACTAGCAATCTTCAATCACCCCCCCCAAAAAGACATATGACAGAGAAGCAACTTTTATTTCAATTGCTTTACTATACAACAGTATTCAACTGGTCATATAACAAAGCCTTCCTGGAAGCTCCTCCTGGGACTCAGAAGGAGTGGTGCCCACGTCAAGGACATGCTGTGTTCCACTCTATTGTGAGCTCTCATTTTGGAAGATATTTATCAGGAAATCTTCGGTGGGGGGATGAGGTGGTTCTATAGCAGGCCCTACCCCGGTTACCCTTTGGTCTTGGGCAACAGCAGCTGCTCACCTTTATGCAGAGGTAATCATGTTAGTGGCCCTGTGGTGCACATGTTCATATGTCCAGCTGTGGACACCCACAGAATTGATGTTTTCAACAATCTACTGAAATACTTGTAGCCTTGGTTGCATATTGGGCTGACACCTTCCCAGCAGAAATGCCCCATATAGTACAATGCCCCATTGACCCGACACGACCCGACTGCAGCAGCTGGAGGAGGCCACAAACAAAAAAGGAAAAAGGGAAAAAATAATCTGTCCTATGCTCTTCATGCTGAACTGAAAAGAACTCCTATCTAGTCAAGTAAACAGCTTTGCTCAGAGGTGACCTGCCTAACATACAAAGGCCATGTCAAACCCAGATTTGATGGGGGCAGATAGCCTAGTATGAACCTATGAACCTATGAACCTATGAACAATGATATTGTTTTCCACATCACGGAATGGGTCTCCATTTCACTGACATTGTTTGTGTCCTAAAAGGCAACAGAATGATAATACACATAACTACAAAGTAACTGTTTCCAGATAAAACAATAAAGGTAGGCAGTCAGTAGTACCTAATGGAAAAACATAAAGCAGTCTACAGATGTGAGATAATAACAGGCAGGATGCAAAACAAGGAGAGCAGCAAGAGCAGCATACCCTTGTGCCATAGCAGTAACTCAACAGTGCACTCCCCAAAAGAACAGTCCATTCTAGTTTGTGACATAACAGTAACTTTTCTTTGCTATCCCCACCCACAAAAGAACAGGTAAATGAACCATTTTGCTAATGAAGCATCTTTGAAATGCTAAGATTGCTTACAAAGGACCTGTCCCTGAAACATTTGTACATATGTATCACACAGCTTTCCATTTTCATGTATTGTCAATCATGTGTACTTATGCCATCAGTACACTTCTGACTAATGCATACAGATAAAAGTGTAAAAGCCTTTGCTTCAGATTATTCATTAATATATTTCAGCATATGCATTATGTAGGTAACAGAACAGCAGCATACCTTTTGGAGTTCAATACTCCTCTGTAAATATATCTTTGGACAAATTTACTTTTGTGAAGTCCTGCAAACATGTAGCAAGTGTCCTCACCATCAATTTGGCTAGTTACACATTTGCCTTTTTATAATAGAGTAGATTGTTAATGGACTGCATCTGTCATAGACTGTGTTTCACAGATGCCAATTATAGCACAAGCAACTGAACTGCATACTAATCAACCAATCTTGTGGAGCTATTCAACAAGTTATAAAACAACCATGTAGACTTCATGCTGGTTTTTCCTGTGGATTTCAAAAGAGTGGAGTACAGGCACAGAAAGTCTACACAGACAGAATGCTAGGGGATGCTGCTGTTTAACTCCATTTGTATGTGGTACAGGCTACAGGCAATGCTGCTGCTGCCAATAGGCCTACGCAAAGACAGAGAAAAGTTTTCAGGCCACATTTAACTTATCACAACGTACATGCCATGGACATTGTAGAGTGCTACAGGATGGACAGGGATGCAATGCAGGAACTCTGCATCCTCTGCAGGCCTCAACTCAGAGCCAGAGCCTTTAACCCCCCCCAACGTATTGGTTGTGCACTGCTTGCCTCACAGTCAGCCCTGAACTATCACTGCAGCAGCTGCTACATTTACAAGGTAAGTCCTGAACATGTACTGTATTGTATAATAACATTATGGCATGTCCTTGTATTTCATCACTTGGTACAGTAAGACGTAAAAGGTGGCAGATTTCTACAGAAATGAACATAACATGTGACAGCAGAGAATTATTTGACTTGTGTGTGTCCATTAGCAAGTAGTAGGCCTCAGGCATCAAAGATTCAGACATTCATAACTCTCCAATGTACTGATGATCACTGCATGCCCTCAGTCTAGCACCATACATTTGTAATGAGAAATCATAACAGAGAAAAATTAGAAAATAATGAGACACATTGCAGTTTCCAGCTTCACAATCCTCACAAGATCAAATGGGCAGGATGCAAAACAAGGAGAGTAACAAGAGCAACATATCCTTGTATGTGCCATAACAATAGCTCACTTGGGTCCACCCCCTCGAAAGAACAATGTACCCTTGCATGTGTCATAACAGGAACTCATCTTTGAACCCCCAAAAGAGCAGTCTATAGTTGTTTGTGCCATCCAATCTGCCCATCATCTGATGGCAGCTGCATATCATGGTATTCCCAGTTAATATTCTCACACATATTAAGATAAATGATGTAGTCTGGCCTACACACTGCAAGTCTCTGAGTACTGATCAGATAACTGACGAATGCCCAAGAAACACAGAAAGGTAAGGCACAGCTGTATATTTGCAATGAATAATCATAACAAGTTGTGTGATCAGTAGGTGTACTACATCCAAATATATTAAACATAGTAAATTTACAAATAGTTTATGCCTTGATTTCAGTGTACATTCAATTGCATTTAGTTGTGTGAAGAATTACTTCATTTCTTTGTTGCAAAGCTGTTTGTGAGGCAAAGATGGATAAGGCTGTGAAGATTGGAGGAAGATGGGCGAAAGCTGCCAGCCTAGTCAAATAGAATTTGATACATAATTCTATCAATTGTATAAATAAATGTAAAATACAGGCTTGTGTTTTTAAATGAAAGAATACACTGTAAAATGTGAACTTCAAGATTGTTGCAACATTGCCATCTGCTGTAAGGAAAACCAAGCCAAGTATTTCAAATGTGTCTTTTGAAGTTGAAAAGACCTTATGAATCTCTTTGATGTTTACAAGTTGGCTCCAGTGAATCTGGTTGAAGCTTTCAGGCCCATTGTTTTAAGGTTAAAGTTAAGGGCCAAAATTTACATGTGGAAGGTGCTTTATTGCTCTGGTTTCAGCTAGAGTGTGTATGTGAAATGCCTTTAATTGTTGTAGTCTCCTGAGCAGGTGTTAGCTTGCTAAATAATGCAGTTTGTGGCCTGGGAACTCCAAACCTAAGTGTCAAAATGATGTAATTTGGGAGGGCCTTCGAGAGCTGTTGGTTCGTGTTTTAAAACTATTGTTGAGTGAGAGGCAAGAAGCATTTTGATCTTGGATATCTAACCCAGCACTGCTTATGCTTTATGTATGTAAGTAGGATTATAGCACCGTGTTTTCTCTTAAGATTAGCTAAAGATTAGAAAGTTAGATTAAGTGTTTTTCTTTGACATCGGCCCTGTCCTATTGTATTATTTTAAGTTTCTGTGTGATCTCTGAATGCTTAGATATCTCTGTGGTGTAGTAGTATTGTCTTGTGTTTTAATTATTTATTATTAAATATTTTAAAACCTTTACCTGTGGCTGGTTTGTATAGAGAAGTAGGCTCTAGAGTACATTGCATATTTACAGAGTTCATTGTAATAGGCCACTCTAAAATAAGCCTTAGACTGAATAGTCATGCTACCATTGGATTATAATATTGCACAGTAATAATTGGACACCCTTTTAAAGGCCTTTTAGTAGCTGTTAATTATTAGCTGGGTGGTGGCAGGAATTACTACCATATGGTCTGGGTAATAGGGGCACAGCTGGAGAACCTGTGCCATCCTTTTCCCTGGTGGGTCTGTGTGGTTGTATAATCTCTTCTCAAAGTGTGTGTGTGTGTTGTGTCAGCTACTTGGGCTGGGAGGCTGGGACACGAAGCACTGTTTGGACAGAGAGGGTACTGGAAGTTTTAGCTTGCCCAGCTAGGCTGAGACCTGGACCCTATAGCTGTGCCAGTGGGGAGTCTTATTGGAGACCTGGTGAGCAAGGGAGACTGTGATCTCTGTGTGCACTTAAGGGAAATTGTACTTTACTGTGTGTATTAGTTATCCTTTCCTCTTCTAGGAGACGACCTCCCTGGTGTTAGTGGTGAGGATTGAGGCTCCTTGATTGCTGGGCCAGGGCATGGGCATCACAAAGGCACCCATCCTGTTTTCTGAAGATGCAGTGGAGTGAGAGTTGTGATCCAAACCTATACAGACATATCTCATGTGTACTAACATTTTCTAATGTGCATGTCATAGACTGATTTTCCTCATTTTAACACTTTCTCATTTTTTTTAATTTTTTTATTTTATTTTATGTTTTTTTTTTGGAGGGGCACTGTTTGCCTGATGCACAACTTAGCACAAACGTGTTTGGCTATTCTCATCTGGTTTGTGTGTAGAGTGGCAGTGCACAAACTGGTCAAATGGCCTTCCAGGTAGCAGACAGGAACCAGACAACCACAAACATAAACTGGATGCATTCAATTAAGACTATTGTCCATCACACAAACACATTGCCTGGTAGTGTGCACTCTTGAACACAGTGTTTGTACGATGGTAAGCAATGTGCAACATTTTCAATTGTCACCAAACCCAAAAGTATGCACTCTCAGTAAGTGTGGGAAACATAGCTCTCAATTGTCAAGATTTTTGCAGACTGTCCAGATTTTTGGCTCATACTTTTGGTCTGTTCCTCATAAAATTTGTGGTTTTCTGACAAATCAGTAGGATGATCTGGGGACGGAAGTCACAAAATAATGACATACATTTGAATTTCAGACTTCATATCCTTCAGAAAAATGCTATGTTAAAACAAGACCTGTTACTTAGGCAACTTTCTAAGTTTATAAGAGTGATATTTAAAATATGGCCCTATTTTTGGGCCTTTGTTCCCTCATTTTGTCCGGCTCTAGCCAGATTTATTGCACTAAGAGGTTGAGAGGTATGGTGGGAAAACATCATTCTACATTGGTCTTGATCTGTGGTGGGCATGGCAGGCATTCGTGGAGAGGTTTTGGGATTTCGTGCTTAATGGTGGGGTGTCCAGAAGTCCAAAGTTTTTGTTGGATTTCTAGTGAATGAACATGGGCCCAGGCTTTTGCAGAGGGACTATCATGGCTTGGATTACAAGTCAGATGAATGGAATAGCCTTAGAGAAACAGATGCTTAGTGCCAGAGCCATGGGCTCAAGCTCAATGCCAAGAAATGTATAGTTATTCCCTTTGGGAAAAAACATGTACCCATGAATTACCACATAAGTGGCAGTACACTAAACACCGAAAATGTGATAAGCGACTTAGGGACACAGGTGGACAGTGGTCTCACCTTCGATAACCACTTCACCACAACAGTCAGGATGTCCTTCTATGTGGCACACCTCATCACTAAGGGCTTTTCATCCAGAAAAAAAGGAGATCATTGTCTCACTGTATTCATCCCTCATTAGACCCATTATAGAGTACAATGCCCCATTTGATATGTACCTCCCAAGACATCTGCAACAACTGGAAATGCCACAGAAATACCTCACTAAAAGAATCACAAGCCTAAAGCAGATGCTCTATGATGACCGTCTAAAAAAACTCCAGCTATACTCTGTTGCATATTGCTTACTTAGAGGCGATCTCTCCTTAACATACAAGGCCATGTCAAACCCAGAGCTGTTGAACATGCTAAACTTAAAGAACTTCCAATCCCTCAGAGCCACACGCTCCAGGGATCTAAACCTGGTCATCACAATGAACAAAACATGCTGGAGGGATAGATTCCTGACCCAGAGACTCCCCATACTCTGGAATAGACTGCCCATACATGTCAAGCAGAGCGCCTCTTTGGCCCTCTTCAAAAGGAACCTTGACAATTGGATGGGAGATAGGAAATTCACCCAGGGGATCACATCAGTCACCCTGCTAGACAGGGGACCAGGGTAGTAAATATTCTGGGAAGAAATATCCAGGGAAATGTTATGGCTAGTCTTGTATAGGCCCTACAGCCGATAGCCTAGTACCAACCTATCATCCTATGAACCTATAATAGTCTTGCCTCAGCTTTGACCAGTGCTACCTGCATCCCTTTGCCCTGGGGAATGATGTAGAAATCACTACAAGGACCGCCGAATGAAGAAGAGGGATACCCTCAACCACTGGATTGACTAATGTAGGACTGGGGGCACCCCACAGATGTAAGTATCACATACAGAGACTACTTGTAAGAGTTAAAAGTTGTATATAGTCAGGATTGGTATTCATAATGGTATTCTGTTGTGTTCTGTTTTTTTTTCCACAGTCATCACAGACTGAGAACTGAATGCATGAACCTATTCTGCTAGACTGGCAGGGATGTGAAAAGCATGTGGTATGTGTGCATCCGAACAGTACTGTTATTTTAGCATTAAAAGTAAAGACACCTTTATTGGTTTATTATACAGTTGTATCAAATTGAGCATTCATCTCTCAAGTGTAACAGGAAAGTATGCATGCGTTAGTCTGGAGGCCAAAACAACAGTTTAGTATTAGAGAGTTATCAGAGGTTGTGGGTTCAAAAACCACACTTGCTGAATATACAACATCGTTAAGTTTTCATCGATATTGCAATGTAATGTCAGAGCTCTAAAGTAGTGGCACCAATGGCCTGGTGTAAACTGTAATCAGTATAACTGGAACACGCAAATGTGCAAAAAAAAAAAAATGGAGACATAGTTGAAATGAAGAAAAACAATCTACGGCAGTGCCCCAAACAAATTTTAATGAAGAAAACTCAAGTAAGGGAAAAGCAATTGCTGTACTGTCCTACAATATACATGGCCAGTAGCCTTACATGGAAATGCTATCCGCATCGTACCTCCCAACTGTCCAGAATTTCGCAGAATGTCCACATGTTTGCATCATATTTTTTGACTGTTCCTTGTAAAATGTCTGGTTTTCTGGAAAATCACTGAAGATTGAAAGATTGAAGTCAATACATAATGACATACATTTCTGTTTCGTACTTCATATCCTTCAGAAAAAGCATGCGAACACAAATCCCATTATTATACCTACTTTCTATGTTTATAAGAACAACATGGTAAATCTGTCCCCATTTATGGACCTTTGTCCCCTATTATTTTATTCTTCGTCCAGATTTCTTGCACTAAAATGTTGGGAGGGATGATCCGCATTCATATTACAGGTTTCATGGCCAGGAGACTGGTGCAAGCCATGAAACCTTGCTTACAGGCGCTGTGCATCATTAATATGCATGGCGCGATGTCGCTCAATAAGCAATATCACGTATGAAAAAAAATAAATAAAAATTTCTGCTTTTACTGTATTTGTGTTTCTTCCTACTTTATTTTGCTTTTGCGTCATCTTAAAAGTACTCAGTTGTATTTATTACTGCTTGGTGTAACTCATTCTAAGCCTTTTAGTTTAAGCACTTGGGCTTCAGACCAGTTGTTTTACTATAAGAAGGTTTGTGGTCTGCACTGTAGTGGCAGAACAGGTAGCTTACTTCCTTCTAAGTTGGGAACTGCTGATTGAGGGCTCAGTGTCTGTTATTCTAAAAGTGTATTAATTCTGGTTTAAGCACTTGGGCTTCAGGCCAGTTATTTTACATTAAAAGGGTTCATGGTCTGCACTCTTGTGGGAGGAGAGGCTGGACTCTGCCCTTCTGAGCTGGGAATTTCTGGTTAAAGGCTTATAGTGCCTGCATATTTGAATTGCTTCTTACTGAAATTGGTACACCTTGTTTGCTGTAGTGTAGACTAGATCCACGCCTGCTGAATCTAGCTTTGTTTGTATAACTTGAGCACTAATTTTTTTAAAATCCCCCTTAACATACAAGGCCATGTCAAACCCAGAGCTGTTGAACATGCTAAACTTAAAGAACTTCCAATTCCTCAGAGCCACACGCTCCAGGGATCTAAACCTGGTCATCACAATGAACAAAACATGCTGGAGGGATAGATTCCTGACCCAGAGACTCCCCATACTCTGGAATAGACTGCCCATACATGTCAAGCTGAGCGCCTCTTTGGCCCTCTTCAAAAGGAACCTTGACAATTGGATGGGAGATAGGAAATTCACCCAGGGGATCACGTCAGTCACCCTGCTAGACAGGGGACCAGGGTAGTAAATATTCTGGGAAGAAATATCCAGGGAATTGTTATGGCTAGTCTTGTATAGGCCCTACAGCCGATAGCCTAGTACCAACCTATCATCCTATGAACCTATAATAGTCTTGCCCCAGCTTTGACCAGTGCTACCTGCATCCCTTTGCCCTGGGGAATGATGTAGAAATCACTACAAGGACCGCCGAATGAAGAAGAGGGATACCCTCAACCACTGGATTGACTAATGTAGGACTGGGGGCACCCCACAGATGTAAGTATCACATACAGAGACTACTTGTAAGAGTTAAAAGTTGTATATAGTCAGGATTGGTATTCATAATGGCATTCTGTTCTGTTCTGTTTTTTTTTCCACAGTCATCACAGACTGAGAACTGAATGCATGAACCTATTCTGCTAGATTGGCAGGGATGTGAAAAGCATGTGGTATGTGTGCATCTGAACAGTACTGTTATTTTAGCATTAAAAGTAAAGACACCTTTATTGGTTTATTATACAGTTGTATCAAATTGAGCATTCATCTCTCAAGTGTAACAGGAAAGTATGCATGCGTTAGTCTGGAGGCCAAAGCAACAGTTTAGTATTAGAGAGTTATCAGAGGTTGTGGGTTCAAAAACCACACTTGCTGAATATACAACATTGTTAAGTTTTCATCGATATTGCAATGTAATGTCAGAGCTCTAAAGTAGTGGCACCAGTGGCCTGGTGTAAACTGTAATCAGTATAACTGGAACACGCAAATGTGCAATATATGCACACATCAAGGACTGCATTGCTGCAATCTGTAGTATATTGTGCATCTGTTATGAGCTGGGTAGTCTTAACAGTAAAAAGGTATTTGTTAGGAGTTGTAGTCTTAAAAGTAAAGGTAACAGTATAGTGTCAAATTATTGTATCAGTGCATTGTATGTCACATATGAAGTTGCTAATGTTCTCCCTTCTTTTTCTCTCAGCCCAACCCTTATCTTCTCTTTTTTTTATGCATGCAGGCCATTTGTGGCACTGATATGAAGGTCTGAAGTTACATTGCAATAATGATGAAAACCTAACAGTATTGTATATTTGGGAAGTGTGTTTTTTGAACCCACAACCTCTGACTACTCTCTAATACTGTACTGTTATCTTGTCATAAACACTACTGCATGGATACTTTCCTTTTACACTGTTATTTGAGAATATGAAACTGTTGCTTTGTGCTACAGACTAAGGCATGCATACTTTCTTTTGCAGTTGAGATATGCATGCTCAATTTGATATAACCGTATTAAATACCAACTAAGTTATCCTTAACTTTTAGTGCTACTAAATTACTATTAAAATTATTATTATTATAATTAAATTACTGTTTAGAGCAGTACTGTTCTGATGCATAGACACCACATGCTTCTCGCATTTTTAACAAACGTGTGGCATGGGACCGCACATTCGAAGCTTGCTCCATGGCAGCTCAGGAAAAAACAGAACAGAATACCATTATAAATACCAGTCTTGACTATATTCAGCTTTTAAGTCTTACAATTACTCACTGAAATTGATACCTACAAATCTGTGGGGTGTCTTCTGTACTAAATTCACTGATCCAGTGGTCAAGGTTATCCCGCTACCTCCTCTGGAGTTCAACAAAATGATGTCTGCATTACTCACCAGTGCAGGGGATATCTGTAGCACTGGTCAAAGCCCTGGCAATACTATTCCAGGCTTCACACTTGTATTCTGAGCCTTAATAGTGCCACTGCAGCAACGGGGCCCATGTTCCTTAACTAGGAGTCCAGTAAAGACTTTGGACCCCTGAACATACCACCTCAGAACTTGGAAGTGCATTCCTTCACCAGCAACACCAAACATGTCTACCACAGCAAAATGAAGAATGAGCATTTCCTACCAGTTGCATTTTATATCCTGATGTTTTCCTGCCAATTGCACGTCTCGCACTTACTGAGAGTGCGCACATTTTGGTTTTGCAACATTTGAAAATGTTGTGCATCTCTTACCATTGAGCAAACACAGTAGGCAAGGGTGCACACTGGCGGGCACTGTGTTTGTGTGATGTTAAGCAATGTGCAACAGTGGAAAGCACTGCAGTTTCAAGATTATTTGGTTTACAGACACTTGTGTAAATGTGCTAGTCAAATGGACCATGTCTAGAGTTCACCTACACTTACAGCTATTGCCACAAGAAAGTTGAGAAAACAATTGTGTATGTTGCATTTCATTGCTATAATCTGCAATCTCACAATAGTAAAACAACATTTGCACACCCTGTACTAGAACCCCAGACCATCTACACTCCACACCTAAACTTAACATCTGCTGCCACAGCATTAGTAACATGATATGCCCTATCGTAATATTCACTGTAAAGTTCTCACTGTTAATCCCAGCGCATGCTGCTTACCATGTCTGTGTGATGGCCAATAGTATTAATTGAATGCATTTGGTTTCTCTGTTTGTGGCTGTCTGTGTCCTGTCTGCAACCTGGGTGGGCCATTCCTCCAGTTTGTGCACTGCTGCACTTTGCACAAACCAGGTGAGCACAGCCAAACACATTTGTGCTAAGCTCCACATTGTGTAAACACTGGCCTCAAAAAAAAAAAAAAATGGAGACATAGTTGAAATGAAGAAAAACAATCTATGGCAGTGCCCCAAACAAATTTTAATGAAGAAAACTCAAGTAAGGGAAAAGCAATTGCTGTGCTGTACTACAATCTGCATGGCCAGTAGCCTTACATGGAAATGCTATCCGCATCATACCTCCCAACTGTCCAGAATTTAGCAGAATGTCCACATGTTTGCATCATATTTTTTGACTGTTCCTTTTAAAATGTCTGGTTTTCTGAAAAATCACTGAAGATTGAAAGATTGAAGTCAATACATAATGACATACATTTCTGTTTCGTACTTCATATCCTTCAGAAAAAGCATGCGAACACAAATCCCATTATTATACCTACTTCCTATGTTTGTAAGAACAACATGGTAAATCTGTCCCCATTTAAGGACCTTTGTCCCCTATTATTTTATTCTTTGTCCAGATTTCTTGCACTAAAAGGTTGGGAGGTATGATCCGCATTCATATTACAGGTTTCATGGCCAGGAGACTGGTGCAAGCCATGAAACCTTGCTTACAGGCGCCGTGCATCATTAATATGCATGGCACGATGTCGCTCGATAAGCAATATCACGTATAAAAAAAAAAAAAAAAAAATTTCTGCTTTTACTGTATTTGTGTTTCTTCCTACTTTATTTTGCTTTTGCGTCATCTTAAAAGTACTCAGTTGTATTTATTACTGCTTGGTGTAACTCATTCTAAGCCTTTTAGTTTAAGCACTTGGGCTTCAGACCAGTTGTTTTACGTTAAGAAGGTTTGTGGTCTGCACTGTAGTGGCAGAACAGGTAGCTTACATCCTTCTAAGTTGGGAACTGCTGATTGAGGGCTCAGTGTCTGTTATTCTAAAAGTGTATTAATTCTGGTTTAAGCACTTGGGCTTCAGGCCAGTTATTTTACATTAAAAGGGTTCGTGGTCTGCACTCTTGTGGGAGGAGAGCTGGGAATTTTTGGTTAAAGGCTTATAGTGCCTGCATATTTTAACTGCTTCTTACTGAAATTGGTACACCTTGTTTGCTGTAGTGTAGACTAGATCCACGCCTGCTGAATCTAGCTTTGTTTGTATAACTTGAGCACTAATCCAGGCATTCTTTAAAGTATTCAATTGTATTTACTACTGCTTGGTAGTAACTTGATTAAAGTGTAGCTATAATTCTAAGTCTTTTGAATTAAGCACTTGGGCTTCAGACCAGTTGTTTTACATTAGGAAGGTTTGTGGCCTGCACTGTGGTGGCAGAACAGGTAGCTTACATCCTTCTAAGTTGGGAACTGCTGATTGAGGGCTCAGTGTCTGTTATTCTAAAAGTGTATTAGTCTAGTTTAAGCACTTGGGCTTCAGGCCAGTTATTTTACATTAAGAAGGTTCGTGGTCTGCACTCTTGTGGGAGGAGAGGCTGGACTCTGCCCTTCTGAGCTGGGAATTTCTGGTTAAAGGCTTATAGTGCCTGCATATTTCAACTGTTTCTTACTGAAATTTGTACACCTTGTTTGCTGTAGCATAGACTAGATCCAGGCCTGCTGAATCTAGCTTTGTTTGTATGCTTGTTGTTTGTTTGCTTATTTCCCTGAAACGCTAATACCACCTAAAACATGGCTTTTCAGTGCTTCTGGGGATCCCTAGTGATATCTGCATTGCTTACTGTACTTACTTGTTTCACTTAAAAGAAAGTTACTGTTTGTCATTTTTGCATTTAAGTTACCTGTAACACATTGCATTTAAGTTACCTGGCACTTGCTCACTAAAGCAATTATATAAGTCAGCACTAAAAAATTAAAAGCACTACACCCTCACACACTCCCCTTGAGTACCTTGTTCCCCATTGGCCCTTTTTTTTCAATTATTAAGTAATTCCCAATACTATTCTAGCATGTCCAAAGGTCAGTTGTCAATCTCCTCTCCGGTCTAGCTGGTGAATCTGGGAATCTTGAGGCAATGTTACAACTGCCTCATGTACACAGACAACCCTCTCCTCCTCCCAACAAATTCCAACACATGTGAGAGATGCATCCATATAGCCAAACTGGAGGCTAAGCTCTCTCAACTCAGTACTGGCATAATCAGTCGGGAGGAGAAGGAAACCACACTCACTACAATTCCAGTCTCACATAGACCTACCACGACAGCAAACCAAACACATAAACACACAAAAACATACTCGGAGGCTCTAAATAAAAATCTGCCTAAGTAGCACAGACCTCCAAATCAGACACCCAAGCAACCGCTACCCCAAAACAAAACACGTGCAACACATAGCTCACAAAGCCAGTGTGCCGAACAGTCACAGCCCTTAAGGCTAAACAACACACCTGATACACTTGTAATAGGTGACTCTATCGTCAGGCACACTGACGTCCCGCTCACCAGGCTGAACAAGGAGAAGGTCACGGTGAGCTGCTTGTTGGGCGCTAGGATCTGCCACATAACACAAGCACTCAGGTCACTCCAAGGCAAGTACATATATGACTCAGTCATTGTCCATGCTGGTGTGAATGACCTGAGACGTACCTCCCTGGACTACATGAAAAGAGACATAGAGGAGCTCTCTGAGCATGTGGTCCAGGCCAGTATGACTCTGACCTTGAGTAGCATCTTACGCTCACCAAGAATGATGCCACAATATGAAGACAAGATGATCAATTTCAACAATTGGCTTAAGTATTGGTGTAATTCAAAGGGGATCCAATGCCTGTCAGCCTGGGATGACATGCTCAACAAGCCACGATGCTTCGCTAGGGACAGCTTGCACCTGTCACCCCGGGCTTTCGGATATTGGCAAAGGCTCTTGCTACCCCCATAGTGCCTTTTTTAGGCAAGGCTCAAAAGACAAACCCACCTCCATAGGTATCACAAGGGATAAGAAACTAAGAGTAATGCTACTCAACGCTAGAAGTCTAAACCTCAGGATGCATGCACTCAAAACTCTCCTTAGCATGGAGAACATCGATATCTGTGCAGTAACAGAAACCTGGTTCAAGGCTCCTGAGAGCACCCCAGCACTACCAGGTTATACCTTACACCATGCTTTTCAGCCCCAAAACTTGGATCGAACCACAAAAGGAGGGGGAGTATCAATATTCGTCAAAGATACCCACACCTCCAGGTTGGTGGCACAGCACGAAGCATCAGAGACTATCCATGTGCAACTAACAGTGGGTAAAACTGCCTTCCAGTTTATAGCCTGCTACAGACCACCCTCCCAAACCCAGGAACCCCACTCGGCCTTCCTGAGAACACTGGAAAATATGAAGGTCTCTCCAAACACCATTATATTGGGCGACTTCAACTACCCAAACATAGACTGGGAGCATTACTCTAGCTCCAACACCCTAGCCCAAAGGTTCCTAGAATTTATAAACTCAAATGCTATGGAACAACTGGCTACCACTCCCACAAGATGGGAAAACATACTGGACCTGATCATCACCAACATGGGGACTCTATGCTCCAGACCAGAAGTGTATCCCTCACTGGTAAGATCAGACCATAAACTAATCTCACTGGATATTCACATCCCGACCCCACCTCCTGCCCAGAATAACCACAGTGAAAAACTTCTCTAAAGCAAATTTCACACTCCTCAAAACCGAGGTGGAATCCTTCAAAGCCCCTGGGCCTGTGGAAAATATGGCCCAGACCGCAGAATCCTTTATAAATGAATTCTATGAACACCTTCAGGAATGCATGGACCATGCAATCCCAAATAAAACCAAGACCCAATCCTCCAAAGGCAGACGTCCTGTCTGGTGGACCCCAGCCATAAACAAACTATTCAATAGAAGGAGGAAGCTACTAAATGATAGAGCAAAATCCCAAAAAGGGAAGGCATCTCTGATCAGTATTAGCAAAAAACTACGGGCACTCATAAAATCGTCTAAGGCCAGCTTCGAGAGAAAAATTGCACAGGACACTAAGGATAATCACAAGGCGCCATAATAGACTCTCGAGCCGACACAAGCATCCTCCAAAAGGGCCTCATAGAAACAGACTACTGGTGCCAGAGCCATGGCCTCAAGCTAAACGCCAAAAAGTGTATAGTCATCCCCTTTGGCAAAAACAAAGTGCCCACAAATTACCACATAGGTGGTAATCCATTAAGTACAGAAGAAGTAATTAGGGACCTGGGGACCCAAGTTGATAGCAGTCTCTCATTTGACAACCACGTGGCCAAAGTGGTTAGAAAAACATTTTATATAGCCCACCTAATCATGAAGGGATTCACATCTAGATCAGGGGAGGTCATCCCTCATCAGGCCCATAATTGAGTACAATGCCCCTTTTGGGATGTATCTTACCAGACACCTGCAGCAACTGGAAAGACCCCAAAGGTACCTCACCAAGAGGATCAAAGGGCTCAAACAGATGCCATATGCTGCCCGGTTAAAGAAACTCCAGCTCTACTCAGTGGCATACCGCCTGTTCAGGGGCGATTTGTGCCTGACGTATAAAGCCATGTCCAACCCGGAATTAATGGACATGCTTCACCTCAGAAAATCCAAATCCCATCGAGCTATGCGCTCGAGAGACTTGAACCTCAGCACTGAAATAAATAGGACATGCTGGAGGGACAGATTCATAACCCAGAGGCTCCCTTCACTCTGGAATAAAATCCCAGTCCAGGTTAGGCAGAGTCCCTCATTGACTCTCTTCAAGAGGAATCTTGATGAGTGGATGGGAGATCGTAGGTTTAACCCAGGTATCACTTCTGTGTCACTGTTAGACAGAGGCACAGTATACTAACCTTGAAAAAGGGCATAGCAAAATTAATTTAAAATGGGTGGCGAAAGCCAAACACATTCTGGCTAGGCTTATAAATGCCCTAGGGCAGATAGTCTAGTATGAACCTATGAACCTATGAGAAAACACTCTGTGTAGGTTATGTGTGGAACCTGCACGGAGTTTATTGAATCTGGGGTATAATTAAATAAAAAATTAGTTTGTCTTTTGAAAATAAACAAATTACTGTAGTGTACAAGTTTAATCGGAGTAATCATTAAAGTACATATAGCACAACACATGGTATGATTTTAAACATCAAACAATGCAAGAGAATTGAGCACATATTTTTTGTAAAGACATGTTGTAGGTGGATTGGACACTCTAAATTGGCCCTAGGCGTGAGTGCATGCATGTGTGTGTGTCTTCTGTGGAAGGTTGGGCACCGGGCTGGCAACTTGACACAGTAAAACTCCACTGCCAATCATGAGCGGACAGGTGATGTGCTGTGGCGACCCCTAACCGGGAAAAGCTGGAAGAAGAAGAAGAAAAATGTACATAAATAAATAAATCAGAGAAAAAACAAGCAGGATTTTGAATTAAGACTGAATGACCTTGTTGTCAGAAAAATGCAATGGTTATAAACATGGGGTTAAAAGTCTCCATTTCTAAATTATAATGTCCCCTGTAGATACCTATGTTTTTCAGTCCTATATCATATGCTAGACAACTGCAAATCACATACAGCAAGTGTAAAACATTTGATGGGTACCAGGACAAAAAAAGGGAAGGGCAGTGTACAGTCTCAGAGAATAGCTGAATGCTAAGGGTTGTTTGCTTCAGAATTCCATGAATTTATATTCCTTGCATTATTCAACTGTTTCAGTTGTAGTACAATTTAAAGCACAAATTCATTAGATGAATATATCCAAGCAATAAAAGGCACACGATAATATAGGTCTAAATAGACTTTCATTAGTAGCTTAATTTGCATAAAAAATATTCACCATCAAGCCAGCTCCTCAGCACTAAGTATGTGCCACCTTAATTGGCATTTAAGCCTACCTCTATTTAATGAGCACAGTGTAAGCATATCATACATGGAAATGCAACATTGTTGTTGGAATAGCTTGAATTCATTCTCTGGACAAGGAAGAATATTAGCCTTTGGGCTTGGGTTTATAGAAGACTAACTGCTGTGAAGGGCTATTTTAAGTGTAGCCAATAATCCATACCCTGTACCTTGCGTTTATGAGGTAAATACCTTAGCTATTACACCAGCCCACACTTTTAAGGAAAAACCCTCTTCTTAAACAATTTAGAGAACTGAACTAAAGTAACAGGTGCAGGAAATTACTGTCTCTCTTTTTCCTCTATTACTCAAGAATAATCTGCAGGGCCAATTTTCCAGAGGCAAGCCGAAAGACTTCCAGGAGTGAGCAGATAACATTATGATTTAAAAATTACCATTACTTAATTACAGGAAAAGACCAACAATGCCTTTATATCATGCAACATCAATGCTACTTTGTTAATGTGGTTTACTTATTATAACTACTGATGCAGAGGAGAGGTCATTAGAGAATTCCTTTGTAGAAGGTGAACAACGTGAATAAAATGGTCTTAGTATATCAAAATAATTTCTATAAATAATCAACAAAACAATGCTTGCAAAACTGATATTTTAAAGTAAATTTTATTAGCAGACCTCCACAACATAATTATAACCTTGTGATCAGCAGAATATGCGCGCACGCCCACTGGGGCACACACACACACACACACACACACACACACACACACACACACACACACACACACACACACACACACACACACACAGACACACACATACATATTTGCTGTATTCAGGACTGTATTGTAGTTTCTGAGTTCCCCAGACCTTTCTGTGTTAAAGGGAAGCCTGTCAGTTTATCAGTGGGAGTGGTAAGCACTAGGTAGCCTATTTACCACAAGAGGAGTGGTTTCTAGCTCCCTTTCAACTTTCTGCTTTAAAAGCCCATGTTTGCACGGGTTTGAGCACCGTGCAGTGCCACTAAGCTATGGCAAACTATTACTGGTGCCAGAAAGTCTGCTGCTCAATTTTTCCCTTAGATCTTGCTAGTTCTCTTCTCTCTTGCATTTAACTAGCTTATTCGCCTAGCACTTCATCTGGCTTCTTGTAGCAATTGTTGTAGCACACATAAGTGCGAACAGCAGTAAACGTCCAATAAGGAAACCACTCCAGTACTTATTAATAATGACCATCCCTCCTGGCATGTCTAAAGGTCAGTTCCCTGAGCTTTCTCCTCTTAACCTGGTGAACTTGGGCATTCTGGGGCAGTGTAGCAACTGCCTCATGTACACAGACAGCCCTCTCCTCTTACCTCCCAACACTCAGACTTGTGAGAGATGCACTTATATATCCAAACTGGAAGACATGCACTCTCCAGCCAAGACCAGAATAGCTGGTCAAGATGAGAAGGTCAACAACTGCACCACACCACATGGAACACATAGGCCTCCAGAGCACCCACCATCACAGCTCTCACATAAAACACAAACCACACACCCACCTCTCAATAGAAATCTACCCAAACAGCAGAGACCCCCAAATTAGAAATGCACTCCACCACCACAACACAGCACAAATCACAAGACACATCGCTCACCTACACAGTGTGCCCCTCAACCTAAGCCCCTAAGGCAAAACAGCTTGCCCAATACACTAACCATAGGTGACTTGATAGTGAGGTACACTGATGTCTCACTCTCTAGGTTGAATAAGGAGAAGGTAACAGTCAGCTGTCTGTTGGGTGCCAGGCTCTGACACATAACACACTCAGGTCACTCCACCACAAGTACAAATATGACTCTGTCATTGTCCATGTGGGTATGAATGACCTGAGATGCACATCCCTGGACTACATAAAAAGAGACATGGAGGAACTCTTGGATTATATGGCCCAGGCAGGTATGACCCTATCCCTGAGCAGCATCCTACCATCACCCAGAATGATACTGCAGTATAAGCAGAAAATGATTGACTTCAACAATTGGCTAAGTTTCTGGTGTCATTCTAAGGGGATCCAGTATTTATCTGCTTGGGATGACATGATTGAAGGACCGCAATGCTTTGCCCCTCAGTTTCTGGATACTGGCTAAGGCTCTTGCCACCCCTATAGTGCCTTTTTTAGGTGGTGTTCCAAAGACCAAATTACCACTGTAACAGCTACAAACATATGCAATCTGAGGGCCAACCTACTCAATGCTAGAAGTCTAAATCTCAAGATGTACTCACATGAAGCACTCCTCAAAATGGAGAACATCGACATTTGTGTTGTAATGGAGACCTGGCTTAAAGCAGCAGAAAGCACCCCTGTGCTAACAGGCTATAACTCATTCCACACTTTTCAACCCCAGAACATGGACCGAAGCTCCAAAGGTGGTGACGTCTCCATATTCATAAAGGATATCCACACCTCCAGACTAGCTCAGCATAACGCATTGGAAATACTTCAGGTACAACTAACAGTGGATAAGATGGCGATTCAGGTCATAGCCTGCTATAGGTCCCCAACCATGTCCCAAGACTCTCACTCCACATTCCAAAGCACCCTGGAAACTATTAGGGTTCCAACCCAACACTCTCATACTGGGTGACTTCAGCTACCCCTCCATAAACTGGGAAAACTACTCATGCACCAATACACTTGCCCAGAGCTTCCTGGAATTCATTAATTCCATTGTGCTGGACCAGCTCATTCTTACCCCCACTGGAGGAAGAAACAACCTTGACCTGGTTATTACTAACATGGGCAACAGTTTCTCTACACCAATAGTCAATTCCTCCCTGGTTAGATCCAACCACAAACTAATTACCATGGAACTCCACATCTCACCCACACCACCAGCAAAGGTAACCACCATGAAAAACTTCTCCAAAGCTAACTTTGGGTTCCTCAAAACAGAGTGGCTAACTTCACGCCACCCATGCAAATGGAAAATAGGTGCATGACTGCGAATCATACACTTATTCACTGTACGAACACATACATAAATGCATGGAACTAGCCATACCCAACAGAACCAAGATGCTCTCCTCCAAAAAAAGGAAGCCAATCTGGTAGTCCCATGCCATTAACAAACTCTACAACAGAAGGAAGAAACTATTGCAGAAAAAGGTGAAGTCCCAAGACTGGAAAAAGACCCTTATTAGCCTCAACAAAAAGTTGAGATCCCTCATCAAAACTTTAAAGCTAGCTATGAAGGCAGAATTGTTGCAGACAACACAAAGCCTTCTACAGTTATATCAAGAATTTCCACTGCAATACCCAGATTTGCTCTGAGTTACTGAACAATGGTACCTCCTATACTTTGCCAACAGATATTGCCAACATACTGGCCGACAGATTCAGTGCCAACTTAACACCCCCCCAAAGGACCAATCTGGAAGAATGCCAGGCACTCAGCATTACTGTAGCACAGGTTAAAGCTGCATTGTCCAAGGACAAGAATAGAGCTTCCATGGGATCCGACAATATCCCTGGCTGTGTTCTACATGAACTACAAAGTGAACTGGCACCACACCTGTGTGCCCTGTTCAATCACAGTGTCACCTCAGGCTTTGTCCCTACAGAATGGCGCACTGCTACAGTCATCCCTCTCCATAAAGGGGGACCGACTACAGACCCTGGGAATTATCACCCCATTAGCCTGACGAGTCTGATATGTAAGGCTATGGAGTGCATCATTATGGACCTAATTAACAAGGATATAGGGAATCTCCAAACTCTGGATCCCACGCAATTTGGTTTTGTGAAGGGTAGATCATGCCTGCTCAACCTGGTTAACTTCTTTGAGTCAGTCACCAGAGCTGTGGATGAGGGCAAGGCAGTTCATACAGCCTACCTCAATCTGGCCAAGGCCTTTGATACCATTCCCCACTCAGGAATTATTGATAGACTCACCAAACTAGGCATCAACCTCTGTATCACTAGCTGGGTTGCAAATTGGCTCACACATAGAACCCACAGTGTGAAAGTAGCAGACTCCAAGTCAGACTACCGACCAGTCACGAGTGGAGTCCCACAGTGATCAGTAGAGGGACTCTGGCTGACCAAGTTCACCAATGACTGTAAGCTGGGATTCATTATTAACTCTCCAAGTGATGTAGACATCCTACAGAAAGGCCTCACTGAGACCAACGACTAGTGTTGAAACCATGGCCTTAAGCTTAATGCCAAAAAATGCAGTCATTCCCTTTTGGAAAAATTCAGTTCACACTAATTACCACATTGATGGTAGCCCACTGAACACTGAAGGCGTTATAAAAGATCTGGGGACACAGCTTGATAGCAACCTCTCCTTTGACCACCACATTGCCATTGTGGTCAAAAAGTCCTTCTATGTGGCACATCCCATTACCAAGGGTTTTGCATCCAGGAAGAAAGAGGTCATCATCTCTCTCTCTCTCTATTCTTCCCTCATTAGACTAGTCATCGAGTATAATGTCCCATTTGGCATGTACCTCACTAGACACATGCAACAGCTGGAAAGACCACAAAAGTAACTCACAAAGAGGATCATAGGCCTTAAACACATGCCCTACATGGACATATTCAAAAAACTCCAGCTTTTCTCTGTCTCTTATTGTCTATTAAGAGGCAATCTCTGCTTGACTTACAAAGCCACGTCTGACCCAGCCCTGTTAGAAATGTTACACCTAAACAAATCCCAATCCCTCCACACCACATGCTCCAGGAATCTCAACCAAATTACCACAATCAACAGAACATGCTGAAGGGACAGGTTCATAACCCAGAGACTGCCCATGCTCTGGAATAGACTTCCCATACATGTCAAGCAGAGCACTTGACTGGCCCTTTTCAAGAGAAATCTTGATGAGTGGATGGGAAATAGAAAGTTCACCCCAGGGATCACTCCAGTGGCTCTACTTGATAGAGGCACTAGGAACTAACAGTGGCATGATGCCAGGGCACTTCTCTGGGCTAGGCTTTTAAAGGCACACACACACACACACACACACACACACACACACACACACACACACACACACACACACACACACACACACACACATACACACACACACAATCATTCAAGAAAAAAAGACTTAACGTTAAGCTGCTACTTGTGTCAGTTGAATTTTATCAGTCATTTAGGGTTTGTCAGTGAATAAACATCCCTCCAGCCCACAATACCTAAGGACTTTGTGGGAACTAGAAGTAACTTTAAGATGAACAATAGGTATTTTCAACATTTTAAGGTATTGTGGAGTGGGGAAGGATAAAAGCTTTGTACTGTACATAGGCCAAAGTAAGACCTGGTTTACATGCAGAAAAAAAGGTAATTAAAGTGGAAATTGTACATTTAAATGAGGAAGATGTGGCCAAATATAATGAGTAAGGAAAATGTTTCCAGTGCAATTCAAAACAACATTTTGAACTGAGAACACACAGAGATGTAGGTACAAAATGGAGGTAATACAGAGCAGGGGTTACCTCCACATTTTCAAAGCAAGCTATTTCATGTCATCATTTTCTGAAAGATAAAATATCGAAAATGGTGAACCAAAACCCTGAGAGACAGAAGCCAGTAACAGTTATGCAGTCTTATGGTGGGAGTTACAGATGGGATAGAGTGTGAGATTAATTAAAGGGAAAGAAGGGTTGAGAATGTGAGAGAAAAAAAGTACGTAAAGAAGATGGCGGGGAATTTAAATGACCTTTGTTCTGCTTTGCATTAACAGTGTAGTCCATTGGATAGGACAATAAGGCGTAGATGGTTCTATGTTACAGGATGCGAGATTGCCAAGAGTAGCTGAAAGGATTCAATATGAAAGTTTATGGGGTGGGAAGTTTTTCTGGTCTGTAAAGAAGGAACAGTGTTATAAAGTTATGACCTATTTTAAAGAAAGGGAAGGCCTTAATGTTACAAATTCAATGTCTGTTTGTCTAAGGAAGTGTTTATACACAGACATGCTGATGAAGGAATTATATATGAAAAATTGTAATATTTATGTCACTGTAGATAAGGCCTCCAGAAATAATGTTGTTTAGTTTATGTATTTATAGACTGATGATGGGATAAGTTGCTCAGAGACGTTTAACTGTATACCATGGAAAAAATGTAGGGTAAAAATGGGGAGGGATGTTGTATTAATGAAGGGGCTATGATGAATTTAGAGACGCTTGAAGGTATCTATAAGAAGGGAGGTATAGAACAATAACTGATTATATATTCAGGAATATAGTAATAGAATGGAAATGTAGTGCACTGTTGGGCATAAGAATTGTTGATTAAAGAGTTTTACGTTTTCTGGGGGGGAGAAAGGGTCATCAGAAACAGGCAGTCCAGGATATTTTCAAGATCTAAAATGTTATACTCCAAAAGGAACATAATCTTAAGAGGTCTGAAGAGCTATGTAGAAATAGTGAAATAATGAAAGAATTTATACCTTTGATTGGTAGAGTGGGGCATTAGTCTTAACTATAATTTGAAAGCGGAATACATTACAGTTCTGACTTACTTACATGCAACATTTTTATGAAGCATACATCAGACCTAAATAAAGCAGTAAAAAATGGGAATCAAAATCTCCATTCAAAAAACTGAATCATATATTACAACATAAAACGAGAAGATGGTTGTAGCAACAAAAATATAACTGAGGTTGACAGAGGAAGATATTTCCCCACTTTTGGGATTAAAAGGGAGAGAGAGCATATGGATTACACAAAAGACAATAATGTTGAAAGAGTTTAAAATAGTGAAGATAAATTGGTAGGGGCAGAGTGATAGTTACAGAGGAGGTTTTGGGAATACTAGACTTGCTAGTTGTAGCAGAAGGGAGCTTTTAAATATAAAGCATGTGGAGGGTAGCACAGTTCAGGATATAATGTAGAAGAATATCAAGCTAGACACTGATTGGTCTTAAAGTAAGTTGGTAAAGAAAGTGCACCAGTAGAAAATAGCATGGACTATGCTTATGATTCACAGCTACCGGAATGGCACCTTGAGCTACTTAGGGCAGTACTTACCAAATAGTTTTATATAGGAAGCAATGGACAGGATGCAATACATGTGCGAGCAATTAAGTTTGTTAGAAAAAAACTATTAAGGGGTATTATTTGACTGGAAATTCTTGTTACTAAATACATATTAAAATGTGGCAAATGTTGTACAACGTAGAGGGGTGATATTTTATAGAGGAAGAAAGATATTTAAGAAAAGATTGTGACATCTGGAAATGTTTATTTTGATAAAGAACTGTATGACTAGTATATAGATATTTGAAGTAATGGTTTATTATTAATAGCATTATATTTTATGAAGGTTTTTGATTGTGTAAATCATGATAAATGTTGTATCAACAACTCTAAGATCAAACTGAACAGAAAGAAATGCAAGACTATGCAAGAGTACTTTTCAGTCTATGAATTCATAGTTTCATAGTTTCATAGTATAGTACTAGGCTATCTGCCCTGGGGCATTTGTAAGCCTAGCCATAGTGATGTGGCTTTTGTCACCCCATGAAATGGTACAAAAATGTACAGAATAAAATTAGAATACTGTACCTCTGTCTAGTAGTGACACAATGAAGGTCCCCCTATATAATAGAATTAGTTTACTGTGCCCCTGTCTAGCAGTGACACAGATGTGACCCCTGGGGTAAACTTACGATCTCCCATCCACTCATCAAGATTTCTCTTGAAGAGAGTCAGTGAGGGGCTCTGCCTAATACGAACTGGGATCTTGTTCCAAAGCATGGGAAGCCTCTGGATTATGAATCTATCCCTCCAGCATGTCCTATTCATACTTGTGCCGAGGTTTAAGTCTTTAGCTCTTGTGGTCCTGATGGATTTGGATTTTTTGAGGTGGAGCATGTCCATCATATCCTGATTGGACATGGCCTTGTACGTCAGGCAGAGATCACCTCTGAGCAGGCGGTATGCTACTGAATAGAGCTGAAGTTTCTTTAGTCTGGCAGAATAAGACATATGTTGGAGACCCTTGATCCTCTTGGTGAGGTACTTTTGTGGTCTCTCCAGCTGTTGCAAATGCCGGGTGAGGTACATACCAAATGGGGCATTGTACTCAATCATGGGTCTGATGAGGGAGGAGTATAGGGGTACAATGACATCCCTGGATCTGGATGTGAATCCCTTCATGATGAGGTGTGCAAGGTAGAATGTTTTCTAACCACTTTGGCAACGTGGGTGTCAAATGAGAAGTCGCTGTCGACTTGGGTCCCTAGGTCTCTGATTACTTTTTCCGTACTCAGTGGGTTGCTGTTTATGTGATAATTTGTGGGTACTTTGTTTTTCCCAAATGGGATGACTATACATTTTTTGGCATTTAGTTTAAGGCCGTGACTCCGGCACCAGTTGTCCGTTTCTGTGAGGCCTTTTTGTAGGATATATGTGTCCGCTGGTGTATCGACTATGGCACGTAGTTTGCAGTCATCTGCAAACTTTGTCAGCCACAACCCTCCCATGTTTGCTTTAACATCTGAGAAATAAATGCCGAACAAGAGGGGTCCCAGGACAGATCCCTGTGGGACACCACTTGTGACTGGCTTTGAGTCTGACATTGCTCCAGCGATTTTAACTTTATGGGTTCTGTCCTTTAGCCAGTTTGCAACCCATCTAGTGACATAAGGGTTTACGTTTAAGCTGTTGAGCTTATCTATGATGCCTGAGTGGGGTATTGTGTGAAGGCCTTAGCCAAGTCCAGCTAGGCTGTATGGACTGCTTTGCCCTCATCAATGGCTCTAGTGACTGTTTTGAAAAGTCAACCAGGTTCAAAAGGCAGGATCTGCCCTTTACAAAGCTGAACTGGGTGGGGTCAAGTGTCTGTAGGTCCCCTATGTCTCTGTTTATGAGTTCCATAATGATTCTTTCCATAGCTTTGCAGACCGGGCTGGTTGCTTATGGGGGTAGTTCCCAGGGTCTGTAGAGGTACCCCTTTGTGGAGTGGGACCACTGTTGCTGTACGCCAGTGTTCAGGTACATATCCTGAAGTAAGGCTAAGGTTAAATAGCATTTTTATGTGTGGGTTTAGCTCCTCTTGAGTTCACGTAACACATAACCCGGGATACTGTCAGGTCCCATTGATGCTGTGTTTTTAGCTTTGTTTAGGGCGGTTCTCACTTGGACATCTGAGATGACAGGAGATTACATTCAGCTGGGATAAGTATTTCTTCTTTTGGGGGTGAGGGAGGGGAGAAATTTGCACTGAACTTGTCAGCCAGAATGTTGGCAATATCTGTGGGTTCAGTGTATTTTTTGTTGTTGTGAACTAACTCTGAGCATATCTGAGGGTTTCCGTCCAAGTTTCTAACATAGCTGAAGAAGGCTTTGTGGTTATCTTTAGTGTCCTTAGCGATTTTTCTCTCAAAGTTGGCCTTGGATGTTTTTATGAGAGAATGTAGTTTTCTGCTAATGTTGATCAGAGATGTCTTCCCTTCATGGGATTTTGCTCTGACGTGCAGTAGCTTCCTTCTTTTGTTATACAATTTGTTAATGGCTGAGGTCCACCAGACAGAATGCTTGCCTTTGGTGGAAAGGGACTTGGATTTATTTGGGATTGCATGATCCATGCATTCTTGGAGATGTCCATAGAAAGCATTTGTGAAGGATTCGGCATTGTGGGATGTGGTATCCACTGGCACAGTGGGCTTAAAGGATACCATCTCAGTCTTAAGAAGAGTGAAGTCTGCTTTTGAGAAGTTTTTCACTGTGGTATTTTGTGCTGGGGGTGGAGGTGGAATATGTATATCCAGGGTGATTAGTTTGTGGTCAGATCTCACTAGTGAGGGGTATACTTCCGGTGTGGAGCATTTTGTCCCCATGTTTGTGATGATCAGGTCTAGTATATTATCTCCCCTAGTGGGAGAGGTGACTAGTTGTTCCAGTGCATTTGAATTTATGAATTCCAGGAACCTTTGGGCTAGGGTATTAGGGCTAGAATAATGCACCCAATCTATGTTTGGGTAGTTGAAGTCTCCTAGTATGATGGTATTTTGCGATACATTCATATCCTCCAATGTCTTCAGGAAGGCTGAGTGGGGTTCCTGAGATTAGGAGGGTGGTCTGTAACATGCTACCAGTTGTATAGCAGTTTTGCCTATGGTTAGTTGCACCTGTATGGTCTCTCATGCTTCATGTGTTGCTACTAACCTGGAGGTGTGGGTGTCCTTGATGAATATGGACACTTCCTCCTTTGTGGTTCGCCCGGTTTTGGGGCGAAAAGCATGATACGAAGTATAGCCTGGTAGCACTGGGGTGCTCTCAGGAGCCTTGAACCAGGTTTCAGTTACTGCACAGACGTCAATGTTCTCCATGCTGAGAAGTGCATCGAGTGCCTGCATCTTGAGATTTAGACTTCTGGCATTGAGCAGCATTACCCTTAGTTTTTTCCATTTTGTTTTCTAAGGAGGTGGGTTTGTCTTTGAGTCTTACCTAAAAAGGCACTATGGGGTGGCAAGAGCCTTAGCCAATATCCGGAAGCCCAGTGGCGACAGGTGTAAGCCATCCCTTGAAGCAGCGTGGCATGTCCAACATGTCATCCCAGGCAGACAGACATTGGATCCCCTTAGAATGACACCAGTACTTGAGCCAATTATTAAAGCTGATTATCTTGTCTTTGTATTGTGGTATCATTCTTGGTGAGGGCAAGATGCTGCTCAGGGTCAGGGTCATACCAGCCTGGGCTACATAATCGGAGAGCTCCTCTATGTCTCTTTTCATGTAGTCCAGGGAGGTACGTCTCAGGTCATTCACGCCAGCATGGACAATGATGGAGTCATATTTGTACTTGCTTTGGAGTGACTTGAGTGCGTGTGTTATGTGGCGGATCCTAGCTCCCGATAGACCGCTCACAGTCACCCTCTCCTTGTTCAGCCTGGTCAGCGGGACATCAGTGTGTCTGACTATAGAGTCACCCATTACTAGTGTATCAGGCATGGTGTTTGGCCTTAAGGGCTGTGATTGGTTGACACACTGATTTACTGAAGTATGTGTTGCATGTGTTTTGTTTTGAGGTGGTGGATTTTTGGATGTCTGCTTTGGGAGCCTCTGTTGTTTTGGTAAGTTTTTTATTAGAGCCTCCGAGTATGTCTTTGTGTTTTTATGTGTTTGGTTTGCAGTTGTGGTAGGTCTATGTGGGACTGGGATTGTTGTGTGTGTGGTTACCATCGCCTCCTGTCTGGTCATGCCAGCCCTGAGTTGAGAGAGTTCAGCCTCCAGTTTGGCTATATAGTTGCATCTCTCACATGTATTTGTGTTTGTTGGGAGGAGGAGAGGGTTGTCTGTGTACATGAGACAATTGTAGCATTGTCTCAAGATACCCAGATTGACCAGCTGAACTGGAGAGGACGCCAGTAATCTACCACTCGACATGCTAGAACAGTATAAGGGAGTACTGTACCTTTAAGGGAAGTGGATATTCACAGGGGTGGTAGGTAGATGTAGTGCTTTACTTAGTACGAGAGTGCTTACTTAGTAGAGAAGTATTGAGAACAAGTGCTAGGCTTATAATATAGTGAGTAGTCTGATTATACTAAGAGTAGAGCTTCCTTAAGGGAAAATTTGAAGAGCAGACTTGGTGGAGCCAGAAGAAGTTTAACCTTGTTTAACACAACCGCGCAAAGCCATGCAAACATGGATTTTAAACAGGGAACTACAAAAGAGCTAGAAATGGTCCAAAACAACCAATTACTACAGCTTCTTGTGCTGAGGTCACTTCCTACAGGGACAGGCAGGCTGCTCAAAGAAAACTTCCTTCTATCCAAGTAAGGTAATGGACAACACAGGAACTACACCACAGCCCAGAATACAGCAATGCCTGTAAACTGGTCTAAACTAGTCAAGGAGAGGCGGGAAAACAAGGATTATTTTTTTGTTTTTTTTGTTTTTTTGATAGAAACACACAGAAAATGCAGAAACAGTGATAAATCAGTTACACAGGCTAGCACACTTTAGTGGGCAGCCTCAACAGTTAAATTAAACAAACAAACAAACTTTCGATCAAATTCGACTAAAAGTAACTTTAAGTGCAGATTTTAAAATAATGCAGCAAACAGATAAAAAAACATTACTTAACCACAGAGTCCAAGAAATTTGTTGCACTAGATGCTAATAGCTCTCCAGTGGGGCTAGTTACAACCTTTAGGTTTCTTGAAGTCATTCCCACCCCTTCACTTAAATTCAAATAGTATATTCTCAATCAGTACAGTACTTTAAGTGCAGGCTGGACATGCTGAATCACACATATCTGTTTTATGAACCCCAATGCATGAGTCCACTGTCACTACTTTCCTGATTTCTACATTATTTCACTGCTGTAGGTTCATTCTTCAATAATATTAAAGTTACAGCACATCACTTGAATTCCTAATTCATATCACCTTACCTCTCAAGGACCCATTTGGCCAGAGATCATTAATAAATTATCTTTTTTATTTTCATTTTGAATTGCACATACTACCCTTGACCAACCTGGAAAAAAACAAAACAAAAAAAAAAACTTCTGTCTAAGTACTGCTTCAGTGCAGCTTATATCCTCTAGTCCACTAACCAATTTACCATCCCCAACTCTCCCATAATCTCAATAAATGATGGAGCCTCCCACTTCTCCAACTCCAAAATTTGGAATAAGCTATCTCTAGCAATAAGATGAGACACTAATAATTCACATTTGTGAAATTCCTCAACAGCAGGCCACCAGTTCATGGAAGTGTAATTGTGTTGTAAAGCTGCACAGCTAATTATAAAGTAATCAGCAGGTAGAATGCTTCCAACCATACAATGTCACCCATTGTTTTCTCTCTGCGTACTGTCTGTTCAGTTTTATGTTTTATGTTCATGTACATCTTAATACCACATCCATGCAACTGTCAACAGTGTTGCACCACTTATGGCAAAATTTGTTTGTAGTAACAGAAGTCATGTGTCTCCTAATTGTACTACGTTTGAATGCCAGTATTGCATTTAAGAATGATTGCCATCTACCAGTCATAACTGTCTCACTCCTGACACACTGCACCTTGGACATCTGCTTCCTTTGTCCAGTCCTAGCTATACTTCTGTACTAACCCATTCAATGAAACCTGCATTCACACATAGCCACCCTAGTCTATTCATATCCCTGTGCATACACACACACGCACACACACACACACACACACACACACACACACACACACACACACACACACACACACACACACACACACACACACACACACAAAGCCCTCCTAGTCCAGTCATATCCTTGCGCGCACACACACACGCACACACACACACACACACACACACACACACACACACACACATACCACACACATGCACACACTCACATATACCTCCACCACTCATCTCCACTGAACTTTCCTAAACTTACTTCCCCATTATGGACGACCATGGCATTTTGACCAGCCATGCCAATTTACACAGCAAAATGATTCTATACACAAGCCAAAGGCCTTTATGAAGAAATACTTCTTGTGGCTGGATTGTAGAGAACTGGAACAAAATTCTTTTATGTGAGTGGTGAGGCTAGTGAAAAGATTGCCTTATATTTTTCTCCTGGCTTAGGCCAGTTAAGATTGAAAATACATGACACGTCACATTTCTCAACAAAATGGCGGGAGCTGTTTTGGTCTGTAAATGTTCCCTTGCAAACCAGCACAGCTTTATGGTGAGAGCTACCACATGTGGATAACATGCTTAACTAAAGACATATTTTCAAATGCCTCACTGTTGCTGTGGGCATTACCGCATAAGCTTAAAACATTGTTTATCCTCTCGTTAACTCACTGTTTTCATGTAGATGGATTCATGTTAATACCAATATTTGAGCAATTCAAACGTAAAATGTGGGCTTTCTTTTTAAGGTAAAACAGTCAAAAGTGTATTAGTCTCAATGACATAATATGTTTTAGACAAGCGGTAGACCACCAATAGTGAAAGTACTTTTTCCAACTCACATCTGAAGAAGGAAGTATCTATGAGCTACTACTTAAATAAACACCCATAACTGGGTAATTTTCAGGAAAAGTACATCTAATAGGTGCTCTTTGATAATCAAACACTCTTGGACTGTTGTGAAATGCATCTTTTAAGTCGTACTACTCTTATTGATGCACATGAAGTTTTGTGCTACCTCTCAAAATGGTATAAGTAACAGAGTAAAAGTTGCAGAAAAGGATATTTTTGTAGACGGCTATGATACAGGCATTAAATGTAAAATTTCCATGTTGGCAAACTCTCTTTAATTTCTCCATTGCTAAATTTATAATATATATTGTTTTTTCCACCCATGATCTAATGTAAAAATCCCAGCATTTTTAATGCATCTTCTACCAATGATATGGGAAAAATGCCATTAAAATGCTATATTCTGATTAGCTTTGTGGCAGAAAGGATGAAGCTCTGATTATGGACATGACAAACTGGGTTTGAATACTGGAAATAACAATGGGAAAGCCAGATGGCTTTTCTACTGCTTTGTGCACTGCCTACAGGGGAATTGGACTCCATTGTATTGCATAGTACTCAGAACTGGCAGGAGAATGGAAATGGGTCAGTTTGATTCTCTATGGCCCTGATTTAGCAGACACTGCACTCTGCCTGCTGACCATCAGGTAAATGAAGGAGTAGGACCTAAGAGAATAAAATTAAAGCCACCATGAATGATGGTCACCTATCAACCAACTGTTGTCTCCCTCATGGGTCCCTATCAGTTCAGTGAAAAATCAGTTAATCAAACGGCATTTTCAGTGCAATTGCATCGAACATGCCTTTTGTTGAACTGTTCATACTAAGATTGTGGTACAGTGAGGATCGGGATGTCTTCCCTTTACCCACTGTAGTAGATTGTAGATCTCGGAATTGGTATATATAATTAGCGGGAGGTGCGGAGGGTGCCACCCCCACCCCCCATGAGCGGAATTTGATGAATGTCATTTCCGATGAAATGCTGTTCGTCGAATTGACTATTCAGTGATGTGATATAGACCCCTCCTCCACTGCCAAGAGAGTGTGGCCATTGAGAACATTGGAGCAAATGGGTTGTGTGTGGCAACAGGAGCGGTGGGATGGTCATGAGGGGAGGAGTCAAAAAGATAATAAAGGAAAATATATTCTTACTAAGTAGGAAATGTAAAATGAAGCCACGGTGGCATGCAAAATCTGTATCATGTTGGGTATATAGCTTGTATTAAATATTAACATTTTCAGTAATGTGGTGCAGGCATCTTTGTTCTGATGAAGTCTCTGTACTGTTTGAGAGAGAAAAGCACTAAACCTTTTGTTAATAAATTATTACTTTTATGGACAACGGTTGACTTCAATTCTTTGTTGGGTATGGAGCTTATGGTGTGGGTTCACTGAAGTGCCTGTTTGTTATTTTATGAGTCTATTTTTCGGGCGCTTTTACCTGCATTTTATTTATTTTACAACCTTAACCATTAACCATTATACCAACCCCCAACCATAAGAATCAAAACTTCATAGATAAGTACTAGGCTAGCTGTCCTTGTGGGCCTTTTTAAGCCTAGCCAATTTCCTTAAAGGTGAAAATAAAAATCCTTTCTTTCTGAGGTAAACACCTTACCCATTAAGCCAACTCCAACAGGTTTATAGGTAAGTTAGGCTAACAGTGCATTTTAAGACCAAATTCCCTTTCAAAGGTAAGAATCAAACCCTGTGCCTTGTGTCTTTGAGGGATGCACCTAAACTATTATGCCAACTCCCATCTCTCATCAGTTTAAAACTGAAGATTCTGCTACAAGTTGATGCTGATAGTACTGTTCTAATGTCTCTTGTTGTGTCTTTCGGCTTTTCCTCGTTAGGGGTCGCCACAGCGGAACTCCGGTCCACTAATGCTTGGCAGTAGATTTTTACATACCGAGTTGCCAGCCCTGATGCACAACCTTCAACGAAGGTACGCCCATTCACTCATGTCTCCACACAGAAGACGCTTTAGCTGAGAATCGAACAGGACAACATCTTACTGTGAGGCGACAATGCTACCGCAGCACCACCACCACAGTTACTGTTCTAATGCCTCTAATGAGCATAAAGTTTTTGTTTCACTCTGGGTGAGAACAAACTTCATTAACTATGAAACACCTGCTACTCTTTTGCTTATTGTAGCTCTCTGCTTCAGGCACTAAATTGAATATGCCACAAAACTATTTTCTGGACAAATTCCAGCTTACAGAAACACAACAAATTGCTTAGGTTTACTGAAGCACATCTGAAAGTAATATACCAGTAACCTTTTACTCTTCAGCTTCTCATAGCAACTCAGGCACAATTTTCTGCTACTTGCCTACCCATGGTGTGTAATGGTTGAATATCAAGGCTAGAACAATATCAAACAATTTGTGAGTGCATGGTAAATTGCTGAATCCTAGTTTAGCAAAACTGCTATTATAAAACAAAAATGCTCTACTGTATATTCTCCAAAGCTTCTTTCCTAAGGAGACATAATCCTCTCTGGAGTGATGCAAAGTTGTTGTTTATCTTTCGGCTTTTTCTCCGGTAAGGGGTCGCCACATCAGAACTCCAGTCCGCTAATGATTGGAAGTAGATTTTTTTTTATGAAACGCCAAGGTGCCAGCTCGACACCCAACCTTCAACGAAGACACACACATTTACGCGCATATGTCTTTCGAACGCTACCCAACTGCCTGGAGGACATGCAGACTCCACACACAAGGCACTCCCAAGCCAAGCTGAGAATTGAACGGGATAACCTCTTGCTGTGAGATAACAACGCTACCGCTGTACCACCACGGCTATTCAGGAGTGATGCAGAGTGAGAAGAGTAATTTACTTGGGAGTGAGGGTCACACATCTAGAGTTGGGGGTGGGGGGTTACCTTCACACTCAGAAGTAATTTCACAATTATCACATTTTTTGCAACAGTATTCTTACCAAACTGCTTTCAGAAAGCACAATGGACCCATTATGCATAGAGCTGGGCAGCACCCAATGCCACTAAGCCAAGGAAGTGGACAGTTAATAATTTACCATATAGAAACAGTCTGTTACAAAACACCTTACTGGGTCTCTAGTTACCATCTCAAATTTAGAGTCTGAATAAGCAACAATCAAAGGAATAAATACCAAAAGTACAAGATCAGTTCCAGGTGTGAGCTACATTTTATCTGTATAATTAGGGTTAGACTTGCCCAGATATTAATATGAGGAAACCGAGTACAGCACTGAGATGCTGCATATAGAAATCTATGGTGCAAAAATAATGTAAACAGATCCTGTTTCTTCCTTGAAAGAAGATGACCTAAGCAGAGTTTTAGGACCTTCAGGAAATAGAAGGGAAAAAAATGATGGCAAAAACACAATGAACCATTATGAAACTGCAGAGTCGTCTGCTAGGATATCTAGTCACAGTGCAACTTAATTACTCATCGATTCAATTATTCTTAAAATAAGGCCTTTACAGTGAGTCAGTAAAAGAGGTATTGTTTCTATTGATTTAGTTACTAATTCCTAGTAAAGAAAAAACACTACAGGCAGGTGATTTATTTTGCGGAGGGCCACTGCCACAGTAAATCATAACATTTCACTTTTACTTGCTTTAAGCGTGTCTTTTCCTGGCCATATTTTGGTAAGGTAGTGATTATTTCCCTGCAAGGAACTAATGTCAGTTCTGTATATATGAGGCTTGGGAACAATTCAATTTGTCCAGTGAGACCTTCTGTGTTTGGTGGTTATGAGGAGATGATAAAAGGGGGGTTAAGGTCTGGGGATGTGGGGCGAGAAGGGATGTTAGGGCTGGGATGGAAGTGGAAGGAGGTTAGGTAGAGATCTGAGCAAAGAAGGGTTAAATTAGGAGGAGAAGGGTTGGGGAGGAAGTTAGGTAGGTGTGAAGGGCTCCCTATCAGTTTATCGAATACACCTCTTCGTCAAACTCTACTAATCGAAATATTTTTCCATCGAACAGTCATTTCAGCAAAGTTTTTCCTAGGGAAAAAAAACAATGGGCCATCATAGGGGATTTGCCCTTTTCCCCACTGTAGTGCGATCTCAGAGTTGGTATATTTAGTTGGGGTGCAGCCCCTCACCAGGGTGGGTTTTAAATAGTTACTGGGCTGGCCAGCTGTTTTTTCCCCCTGGGAAAAACTTTGCTGAAACCATTGTTCGATGGAATAATATTTCACTTAACAGAGTTTGATAAAGAGTTGTTCTGTAAGTAGCGTGCTCCATAAACTGATATTGACCCATGTGAGGAGGGGCATAAGGGGTTTTATGTGAATGTAACTGGATAAGGGATCAGATTTAGGTGTGAACTTGCTACTTGTGTGTAGTAGGTATTGTGGAGCAGGTAAGCCCTGGAAGAAATATTGTCCAGAAGTTAGAGGAGCCATATGGTCATTTTATTTTTGTCTGATGCTTGTGGGCTCAGGGAGACTTTGAATGTGAGAGCCATTCTTGTTAAGCTGTCATTTAGTCATTGGGGTAGTTTCACTATTTGTAGTAATTGTGGGCTCAGAGTGATGTGGAATTTGCGAGCCATTTTTGTTAAGTTGTCATTTTGTCATTGGGGTGGTTTCACTACTGATGGATCTTCATGAAGTGGCTGTCGTATTTTGTTTAGGTATGGTTTTGTTTCATTGGTGGCATCGGGTTGTTTGTGTTAATATTAATGGTGTCTGTCTGTTCCGAGTCTGGGCCATTGGAGTGTGAGCTTGATAGGTCAAGTAGTTCTTTTCATGAAGCTGACCCAAGTTCCATTGGTGGTAGTGGAGTACTGGCCAATGCATCTTGCTATTCTGGAACTTAATGGCATGGCTACAGCCCTGCCTTGAAGTGTGGATGTGAGGTAGCTGTTTGTGAGCTTAGGAACAGCCATGGGTAACAGTCATTACTGAGCATGTGCAGTTGTGGCCTGAGCCACTTAACCATTAGTGGTGTTATTTTAGGCTTCACATTGGCTAGCGGTTGTTATGTACTGGATGCATGACACAGGAACCTAGAGCATTATCACACACCTCACCTGTCCAGATTTGCAGTATGTCCAAATTTCTGGCTTCTAGTTTTGGTAGGACTTTCAGAACATTTGTGGTTTTCTGGTGAAACACAGAAGACTGAAGTCACTAAATAATTAAGTTTAAGTTTCATACTTCAAATCCTCCGAAAATGAATGTAAACAAAACCTTTTATTTAGCAACTTTTTAGGTTTACAAGAGCAATATTAGAACTTGTCCCTTCTTTATGATTGTTGTGAGTTGGTATAAGGGTTAAGGTGTTTACCTCACAAAAACAAGATACAGAGTTTGATTTTCGGTCCTTTGTTCCCCTCTCAATTTTGGACTTTGTCCAGATGTCTTGAGCTAAGAAGTTGAGAGCTATGATCCTCAACTTGGCTGTAAGTGGTAAACCAGGGAGAAATTAAAGTCAGGTTAAAGCTCATATTGACATTGGGTAGAAAGGCTAGTGTATTGGATAAGGCCTTTACCTCACAAATGCAAGGAACAGGGTTTAATTCTGATTTTTTTTTCTTAAACCACACTTCAGTGTATGGCTGGGAGTTATCATGGTAGTTAACCTTATTCAATACAAGGTTGGGTTCTCTCCTTTTATAATTCGCAAGCTCTGTTAGTCCCAGCTATAGGGGGGGGGGGCACTGTAGTACATCCAACCTTGCTTTATTGAAGTTACCCTTTTTCATTTTCAGAGTCCGGGGAATGCCTGGTTGTGGTATGATCAGTGGTTTCATAACTGAAAATTGGTGGATCACTCACTGTGTTGAGAAGTTAGGCACCCTGACATCTGGTTAGCCACTATGATGGATAGCTTTGAGGCTGTCAGCAGAGGGGGTACGTTAGGAGGGGAAGGGGCAGGAGTGTGCTGGACCTTTAATGGGGGGCATTACTAGTGATGGGCATGCAGGTTCTTGTACACTTGTTCAAAGTGTACAGCAGTACATCCAGCCATGCAGTGTGACTGCTGAGAAGGCAACCCTGTCAATCCAGGTTCACTTTTGACCAGAATGGGATGGTTAACTTCTTCGTTTCAGGGATTTCAAAGTTTTTGAGACAGGGGGAGTTTTCGTGGGCAGAGCGGGGGTGTCCTTTCAGAGGCAGAGGTAAAGACTGTGGGTGCATTCTCCTGTTAATGTGCAGTTATTGCAGCACATACTCAAGCAATGTCTAGATTGGGCAGATGTGGAGGATTTGATTGAATGAATTTCAGGAGATTTGCTATTAAATTGAGGGTTGGAGAGGATGGCTCAGTCTGTAAGAATTTGCATTCAGTGTGTGGGAGGGAAGAGATTTTGAAAGGTTTGATGGAACATGGGACAACTGGGTGTTGAAAGAATGGCAGGCAGGTAGGTTATTGGGTCTGTTTGACTGCCCCCCCCTGGCAGTTTTAAGGTCTCGCCATTAGGTTTGGTTCCTAAGAAGTCACCTGGTGAATTTTGGTCACTTCACCATTTGTCTTATCCCAAAGGGAACTCAGTTAATGATTTTATTTTGGAAGAAGATGCAAACGTGAGTTATCTGTCTTTGGATGATGTGGTGCAAGTCATTTGGGGGTTTGAGGATCTGGGGTTGTTGAAGGTGGGTATTGAATCTGTGTTTTGCTTACTATTGGTGTGGGAGGAAAAGTGGCCGTTGTTGGCATGGTGGTTGGAAGCAAGTTTTACTTTGACAAAGTTATGCTGATGGGATGTTCTGTGGCCTGTGCCACTTCTGAGCATTTTAGCACTGCATTCCATTGGATTTAGCAGCAATGGATGGACACTCAGAAGGCAGTACATTACCTGGACAATATTTTAGTATTAGGGGAGGGGTTTGAAGAAGCGTTGGAGGGTATGTGAGAGTTTCTGGGGATGTGTGAGGCAGTGGGTGTCCGGTCGGCTACACAAAAGTTAGAGGGCCCTGCCAAGGCATTGTGTTTCTTGGGATTACTAGTGGATGGGGGACACCGATTGTTTTGTTTGCCATTTGAGAAGATAACACATTAGAAGGAAAAGATTTGGTGGGTGAGGTCCAAGGACATGGTGTGGATTAGGGATGTCATGGATCTCTTACAGTAACTGAATTTTGCATGTTGGGCAGTTCATTCAGGTCATGCATTTTGTAGGTCTATGGCCTTCTTGTTAAAAGGGGGGAGAAGTAAACATCATTAGGTGAGGATTGGTAAGCTGGTGCTTGATGATTTAGCACTGTGTTTGCCTTTTTGGAGTAGTTTAATGGTGTTTCCTTTTAGCAGATGGATTGGACTGGTCAAGGGGAATTGCCATTGTATACAGATGTGGTGGGGGCTATTGGGATGGGAGTGTTTTTTAGTGGCAAATGGATTGCAGCCCAATGGCCGACAGATTGGAAGAATGAATGGAAGAGTGATGTAGCCTTTTTTGGAGTTAATGTCAATTTGGGAGACGTCTTTGGTGTGTCAGGACCGGTTGCAGGGAAAGAGGGTCATTTTTCATTTGGATAATAGTGCCAGTTTTACAGTCTAAGACAGCAAATTCTGAATTGCTTTTTTACTATTACTAAAGTTGGTTTTGCAGAGTTTTGGTGATTAATTTTTCTTTTACAGGTGTGCACTTGGCACCTGCTCAGAACGGGATTGATGATAGTTTGTCTCGCTTTCAGGTTTCCAGTTAACTCCGGAGGCAGCAGATGAGCCAGTGGTGTTACAAGATGGTGTGTGGCAGATTGGACTGAAGTAACCAGATGGTTGTTGCAGCAATCTTGGGCAACTTCTACAAGGAAGGCATACTATGGAGTATTACATGATTTTGATACATTTGTTTTGCAGCTGCCTGAGGAAGAGGGAGTTTGGTCAGAAGAATTGTTATTGTAATACTTGGCTTGGGCTTGGGTCCAAGGTAAGGCAGTGCAGTTGGTTAAGGTGGACCTGGCCACAATCAGTATATTTGCGTGGATGGTGGGGTTGCATGATTTGACTAAATCCTGGACAATGGCTTGTATGTTGAAGGGATGGGGGTACAGTTGCTGTTGTGAAAATGGACAGGCAATGGCCATTGACAAGACAGGTTCTGAAGGTTTTGTTGTGGGGTTTAGCTTTGGTGAATGGTGATTCAGAGGACTATACTTTGTGGGTAATATTGTCCTTATGGATGTATCATGGAGCATTTAGGGTGTCAGAGTATTTAGCATCTCTAGTTTGGTGGGATGTGACAGTATTTTCTGCATCAGCACACATTTGGTTACAAAGATCTAAAATGGATCATTTGGAGAGAGGCAGGCAAATAATTCTCAGAAAGGATAGGAATGACTGGTTGTGTCCGGTGGGTTGTGTTTGGAGATTACTGCAGACTCATTCAGGGAGTCCTCAGGACTAGGTTTTTTGGTTGAGAGGGGGTAAGGTGGTAACAAGTAATCGGTTTGTATGCGTGATGAGGAGGGCCTTTCAGTGTATTGGTTTTCCAGGATAGAGATTTTCCACTCATTCCGATTTTCCACTCATTCCTTTCACATGGGAAGGGCTTTGAATTTAGTGAGAGAAGGCAGATCAGTTGACGTTATTAAGAGGGTGGGTCACTGGTCTTCAAAAGCCTTTTTGTCTTATACTAGATTATTGGCTAAGGTGTTTGGCTTAATATTACATTTTGTTTTCTCTAGGAAAGGAGATTGACTTTCTGGGTCATGCCTACATTTACTGGGTGATGAAATGGACTGTAGTTAGGCCAGCTGGCAGCAAATTGGGTTTATATCACTTTGGGTGGAGAGTCATATGGCATGATATCAGAAGCCTCAGGTGGCATAAGCTTGTGGATGAGATTCCGATTATACAGTCATGGATTGGACTCTTGCGAGTCTTGGTAGTTCATTTGACAGGTAATGATTCAGGAATAATTCCAAAGCAACATTGGTATATAGGATAACAGAGAATTTAGTTACTTTGAAGAAGTTATGTCCAGGTATGTATATTGTGTGGTCTGAAATAATACCACATTTATTTTAGAGGAATGCCAACAGTTTTATGGCTTTAGAGCGGGCTCATTGGTTTGTTAATCTTAGGCTGGTGAGGCAACTGTTTACTTTGGGCATTCATACAATAGAGCATAGGGATTTTGATGACAGGGACCCAGTTTGGTTCAGAGAGGATGGAGTGCATGTGAATGAGTTTAGTTTGGATCTGCTTAATGTACACTTTGATTTGTTTTTAGAGGGTTTGGTGAAAGTCCTGCAGTAAGTGAGGAGGAACAGCCTGTGTCAGGCTGGTGTGCGGAGAAGAAAGCCAGGCTTGTCCCTCTTCTGTTCTCCCTCTGGCATTGGGTGCTTGATTCAAGGAATTTGGGGGATGAAAGTGATCAGTGGGATGCTGCTTTGATAAGAAAGAGTAAGCAAGTGTTGGTAGACGCTGCTTATTTGGGCAAGGTGAGCAGGGATACACTGCTCTGGTGAATGGTTACATGGATGTTCATGCTGTGATTAATAAATTAAAAATGTTCAATAAAGTTATTTTTAAGAAAGTTTAATAAAGGTCATCAAATTTATGAGGAGATAATAAAAGGGGGTTTTGGGTTGGAGAAGGGGGGAAGGGATGTTAGAATGGAAGTGGAAGGAGGTTAGGTAGAGCTGTGGGTGAAGAAATTCTCCTCTTGAAAAATAAAAAACAAGTAATTGACAAACCTGAAAAAAAACAATGTTTGCTGCCTGATTGATGTTAGGAAGAACTTCCATCTCCCACCATCCTAGAACAAGACTCGCAAAAGCCGGGGCAATATTAGAGCTCATCGCTACACCCTTTCTTTGTTTATAATATTTTTTATTAAATAAAAATAAATTGTTTTCTAGCAATATTTTTAATAATGTACAGCAAAGATTGATAGATGAACTATTTGTTCTCTAAACAATCCCAGGAATCTCGTATATAAGAAGGAAGCTGTTGTACTATGGAATTTAATATAAAATCTAGAAACAATGATATCCCTTCAGTGCTTCCCTTTGAAGCACTTACAATAGGCCTGAAATGTGTTTTTTCAGGATGTTTATGGATGTTAAGTATGCCAAAAAGCTCACCTACTTTCGGATGTTCTACTAACATAAAATTATAAAGATCAAATTTTATTTTGTTCACTGAGAGTTATCCATACCAAAAGGGCAACAATCATATGGTCACAACAGATGTAGTGTCCCTTTTCACCTCTATACCCCAACAGGAGGGGGTACAGTGGTTACAATTATTTTTGAGTAAATATACTAAAATAGTGCTGGAAAACTATTTATTTTTATTTACTAAAATATTATAAACAAAGAAAGGGTGTAGCGATGGGGTCTACAGTTGCCCCTGCTTTTGTGATTTTTGTTCTAGGATGGTGGGAGATGGAAGTTCTTTCTAACATCGATCATGCAGAAAATGTTGTTTTCAGAAGGTTCATTGATGACTTGTTTTTTTTTTATTTTTCAACAGGCAAATTTTGATTCTCATAAGGCTATTGATAGTTTAAACAGCAGTACCAGCTTTCTAAAATTTTGTTCTAGAATACAAAGGTGATTTGGTGTGTATCTTAGATGTCCAGCATAACTGGGATGTCACAAAGAATATCTTTGCAAGTAAAATATACCACAAGGATATCTTTTTCAACTGTTATCTTCATTATTCCAGCAATCATCCAAGGTTTATTAAAAATAATATTCCTAGAGGTCAGTTCATCAGGGCCTCAAGAATGATAAGTTTAGATAGTGATTTTGATGAAGAAATACTGTGTATTACTCTTTATTTTATGAAAGAGGCTATAAACTGTTTTTCATGGATAAAATTGCTAGAGGGATAAAGGCGGAAAGAAAGAATGAATTTGGGCCCTTCTTAACCAAAGGCTTTTCAAAGAAGAACATTGTTCAGCCAGGGGTTGATCATTTCTAGTCTACAGCTCACTGCACTATTGATATGTCTTTGGATAGTTGTAACATTAGGAATATTATTTCCAGTAACTGAAAAATTTTAGAGGGCAGTAGAAAATTAGCTAGTGTTGTAGGAACACAACCAATTTTTGTTTATAGGAAGAGTTACAGTATAAAACAGTTATTATAGCATGATCATACTCTAGTCTTAGTACCATATACCAATAAGTCTTTGGGCACTTACAAAATGTAGCTTTTGTTCTACTTGTAGATTCAGCTACGAAGAGCCTTATGTCATGTTATAGCATCTGCAATATACCATCAAGATACCTGATCGATTCAACTGTCAGTCGAAAGGTATCGCTTACATTGCAGTTTGCTCAGAATGTCCATGTTATTATATAGGCATGACTACCAGGAGTTTAAATGCTAGAATTAAAAAACACATTTATGACAAAGTTAAATATCAGAAAAATGCCCTCTATAAACATACTATTTCTTGTTACAAATTCAGCAAATTTTTGTTTACAGTACCTATGAACATGAGAGGATGTTAACAAAAATTCTATAGAAAAAAGAGAGCCTGAGTGGCAAATAAGACTAGGGGCTGATCGACTGCCTGAGATTAATGATACAGTGAATATTACATGTTTTCTCAGTGACCATAGATTGGTTGTCAATTAAATGGGTAAAAGAACAGCTTTGTTATGTATTTAATGTTTTAATTAATTTATTATAAATTCTTTTAACTGACTGGTCATTTGAGTTTTTAAATTTGTATAAATAAGTTGTTTTTTAGAATGCATCATATTTCTGAGGAAGTCTATCTTTCATTTGATGAAAGCATGAAATAAAGGTTTGGCGAACATTAAAATATTGCAACAGCTTGGTTCCTTTATCCACTGGTTTTCACTTCATTTGTACAGTACATGCCGAAACGGGTGTTATACTCAATGGGCCTAATTAGTGACTAGTATAGAGAGGTTATAACCTCCTTTGCTCTAGAGGCAATGCCTTTGCTAATCAAGTGTGCTATGTAGAAAGCCTTCCTTACTATGGTAGACATATGGTGGTCAAAGTTAAGGTTGCAGTCTACTTCTGATCCAAGATCTTTTACCACTTCATACGTACATAGGGTATTTTTGCTATTTTTTTTTGATAGTGTGAAGAGATATTGTTTTTACCGAAGGGAATGATGATGCATTTCTTTGCATTCAGTTTGAGACCATGACTAAGACACCAGTTGTTGGTCTGCATAAGACCCTTCAGAAGTATACTGACATCATTTGGGAATTCAGCAGTTGCACCCAGTTTTCAGTCATCCGCAATCTTGGTCAGCCACAACACCTTAGTTTTGGCCTGAACTTCTGAGAAGTATATTCCAAGTATATTCCAACCATTAGGGGGCCCAGCACCATCCCTTGTGGCACCCCACTAATGACAGGTTTGCTACTGATATGGAGTTACCCACTTTGATAGTGAGTGACTGGTTTGTGAGCCAGTTGGCAACCCATCTTACAATGAAGAGGTTTACATTCACTTTTTTACGTTTATCTGTAATGCCTGAGTGTGGGATTGTGTCAAAGGCATTTGCCAAGTAGAGGTGTGCTGTGTGCACAGATTTGCCTTCTTCAATGGTCCAGGTCACATTTTTGAAGACATTCACCAGGTTTAACAAGCAGGATCTGCCCCTGACAAAACCGAATTGGGTCAGATCCAAGGTTTGGTGGTTGCCTATGTCCTTATTTATGAGGTCCATGATGATATACGTTCCATGGCTTTACAGATGAGGCTGGTCAGACTTTTGGGGCTATAATTCCCTGGGTCAATTGCTAAGCCACCTTTGTGGAGGGGAATAACTGTTCTCCATTCCATAGGAGCAAAGCCAGTGGTTAGGCTGTGATTGAATAGGGTACTTAATGGTAGTTCATATTTTGGTTTGTTTAGAAGACAGCTTGGGATGCCATCTGGTCCAGAGAGGCTGTGTTTTTTCCCTTAGAAAATGGTTTAATGATCTGATCTTTGGATATGTAGGGTGGGGGAAGTTGGGGGCAAGGTTTGTGATAAGTTTGGAGAGAATAAGGGAGTGGAATTTTCTGTGGGATCAGTGTATGTGATAATGTTAGTCACTAGTTTGGCACATGGTTGGGTCCTACCTTTTAAGCTACATGCATAGCTGTAAAAGGGCTTATGATTATCCTTTGCTGTGATTGCTAAGGTTTTTCTCAAAGTTACCCTTGGAGGATTTGACATTTTGTCTTCTTTGCCTGTTGAGGCCGAGAAGGGTGCTTTTCCATTGTTGTGGCCTTGCCTTAGTTTTCTTAGAGAGCAACTTTTTGTCTATATACTTATACAAGTGATTGTACAGGACTTTAGTGTAAGCTGTGGTGCAGTTACCACTTCCAGCTCAGGGTGGGGCTTGGAATGCTTTTGTACCTTTACCTAGGAGGTATAATTTGCTTTGGTGAAGTTTTTCATCTGTATACACCAAGATTCTGAAACGCTGTAAAAACTCTCGAAACACCAAAACCCAACAGCAAATCCAGTCCGGAGACCACCACAGCACAGCAAATGGCAAACCCATGATAAGGTAAACTTAAACCACGATTTATTAACGTGCAAACAATATAAAATATATCACACACATTTTCGTCGATCAGCACGACTTCCTCAGATAAAATCACAAAGCACACTGTGATTTAAATAATACTCATATTAAACAGTGATTAATCAATCAATTATACAATAATATAATTAACCAAATTTGTAAAAAGGATATCTTAAACAACCATTAAAATACAATAGGTATACATAATGCTTATGGAATACTAAAATAATCATACTGAATAGAATTACGGTTTGTTATTGATCTCTCTTAGCCGCAACTGTGTGGTTGTTGTTTTAATATATGTGAAATTAAAACCATGAACCAAAATAAATAATTAAATAAGTAAATAACCTTGGTTCAAAACATACATTTATGTTATTAAAAAAACATTAAAATATGTATAATTTATATATATTGAAAGCATGTATTAAATACGCCTTGCTTTAAGCTTTAAGTAAGGTACAATAGAAATAAATTCATTTAACCCCGGAGCTTGGTTGGACTCTAAGAGGATCTGCCAATAGGTCTCCCTATGAGCTAACCTGGCCTCCCAGGGTCCACCTCTTGTGTCCTTAGGGACAGTTTCTACTACAAAATACAGAAATTTTGCTCCCTCACATTCAGTGGTATGCTTGAATAATACATTTTTAATGTTAGATTTAACTATATCGTATTGATGTTCATATATGCGTCTTTTTAATTGTCGCTCGGTTTTGCCGATATAGAACGCCGGACATATTTGGCATATAGCCATGTATACTACTCCGGTGGACAAACAGTTGGAGTACCCTGTAGCCTTGATGTCCCTGTTTCTACTCTCCAGGTATACATGTTTATCCTGGACTAGATATTTACAGGATGAACAATGCCCACATTTGTATGTTCCGATTCTCTTATGGGAAGATTGAAATGTAGTCTCATGCTGTTCCAGGACTCTTTTCATGTTAAATCCTCTTCTATATATAGTCTTTAATTCCCTGTCCTTAAATGAATTTAAATCTGTAAGTTCCTGAAACATTTGCCATTCTTTCTCCACTATGTTCCTAATATGTGAAGCGTTGATGCTAAAATCGGTGATGAAAGTAAAATTACCCGAAAACATCCCCTCTGTATTCTTACGGGAACAACCGTCAGTCTCTCCGCACCTCTTACCCAAAATGGGACTAAATCTGGTATTATGTGCAGCCATGACTTCATCTTGTACTGATTGCACCAAATCAATAGGGTAACCTCTTTCTAAAAATAAAGATCTCAGGGTGTCACATTCTAATCTAAAGTCCACATCCAAAGAGGTCATCCGTGAAATTCGGACAAACTGTCCCTTAACGATTCCTCTTTTTTGAAAACGTGGGTGCGAGCTCAGGTAGTGTAGATAACTGTTGGCGAAAGTAGGTTTTCTATTGATACAAGATTTTACCCCTTCCCCTTCCTTAGTAAGGGTCACATCCAAGTAATTGACACTTAGATAGGATATTTGGTGGGTAAATTTTAGGAAGGTCTTAGTAGTGTGTATATACTTAATGAAGCTTTCAATGCCCTCCACTGGTTCGTTCCAAAAAATGCATATGTCATCCAGAAATCTGCAATAATAGTTCCAATTGTTAGAAAAGGAACTATTCATAACAAATTTCTTCTCCCACATGTACATAACGATGTCAGCATAGGTGGGGGCACAATTGGCCCCCATGGAAACTCCGGCCGTCTGTTGAAAATATTCACCAGCAAAGAAAACAAAGTTGTTTTTCAAAACCAATCCTAATAATTCAGTAACAATATGGACGTCGTTATTTGTAATATGAGGACACTCCCACAAAGCTTCTTCCACCCATTCCAGTCCTATGTCACTAGGAATGACTGAAAAAAGATCAACAACATCAATTGTTAGGAATACTATTTCTTTTTCAAATAAATGGGTGTGGATGTTACGTAAAAACGCCCATGAATCTTTAAGAATGTAGTCCTGCCTTCCCCACAATTCCTTGAGTTTCCAGTCTAGGTATTTGGAAATGTTGTGTGTCTTAGACCCTTGAGCAGCTACAATGGGTCTCAAGGGCGGGTCCTGAGGATTTTTATGTATCTTGGGCACCCCAAAAATAGAGGGTACCCTAGGGTCAGGGTTATTAAGGTAGGTATAGGTATCCATTTCTATGACCTCCTGATCAACCAGGTCTTTGATTGCCAAATCTATTTTGTGGTAGGACAAATTAATTTCATTGATGGAGGCAGATGTATACTTGTCATAGTCATGTAAGATGTTATACATCTTTGCCTGATACAGGTTTTGATCCATTAATACAGTTCCACCGCCCTTGTCTGGTTCCATAACTCTCAAGGAGGAATCTTTACTTAGTTCTTGTAGTAATGTGTTTTCTTCCAGGCTTAGATTGGCCACATGTTTGTCTTTTGCCAATTCCTTCCTAAATTTTGTCTCATGTTTTTTAATGAATTTTATAAGAAGATGGAAGCGTCATTGTAAGATGTTTTTACCCTATACAGTGAGGCTATGGAATTGAGGCTAACCAATAGGATGATGAGTATGTATATTTAAACTTGAATTTTATATGGGTTAGCATTAAAAGTCTGAAGAAGCCTACGGGCGAAAGCGCTTACTGTTTCTGTAATAAAGTTAGTGTCTTTTTTACGAGTACGATTGCATCGTCATTCTTTGGAATACAACTGGTTTGAAAAGCTTTATGGTTGCCATCTGGTTCCTGGAAGGATTTTTATGCTACGTATTCTTATTTTGACTCTTTCGTTTTTGGGAACCAAGCTCTGTTGGCTCTGTGCTTTCTACTTGATTGGTTATACGTTTCAATATTTGGATTGACTCAAGTTTGGTTAAGTAGGCCTCATGCGTATCATGATCCATGGAGGGGGATTTACAACTAGCTATGACTTGAATGGGGGTCTTACTCACAGTAATCTGAACATGGAGTAATTCCATTGTCCAGTTTAACGAGTCAGGAGGTGACTTTATCTCTAATATAGATAGAAACAGTGCCTCATTTGGTTCTCAAACATTTGTTTTGCTTTCTGAAGGTTTGGAAGGCATTGTAGCCTTGCAAAGCCAGGTACACTCTGAGACCATGAACCAGGGTTCTGTGACTGCACAGACATCTACATCCTCCAATGACAGAAGTGCTTCCAGGGTGTGCATTTTTTGGTTTTAGCTCCTAGTGTTTAGTAGCATAACCCTTCGTTTGTTATGGTTGGCAATTTTCACATCACAATTTTGTTTTTGAGACCTTGCCTACAAAAGGCACTATGGAGCAGGCCAGAGCCTTTGCCAGCAGCTGAAAGTCTAGTGGTGCCAGGTGCAAACTGTCTCTGGAAAAGCAGCAATGTTTGTTGACCATGTCATCCAAGGCTGACAGAAACTGGATACGCTTTGAATGACCCCAAATACTAAGTCAATTACTGAAATCAATCATTTTGTGCTTATACTGTGGCATCATTGTAGGTGAGGGTAATTTGATGCTCAAGGCTAGGGACATACCTTCTTGGGACACATACTCAGAGAACTGAATAATGTCTCTTTTCATATAATCCACTGAGGTACATCTCAAGTCATTCACTCCAACATGAGCTATGACAGAGTCATAATGGTACTTGTTGCCAAGAAACCTGAGTGCATGCATCATCTGATGAATCCTGGCACTGGACAGGCAGCTGACTGTGACTTTCTCCATATCTAACCTGGTGAGTGGAACATCCGTGTGCCTCACTATGGAGTCTCCAAAGACAAGAAAATGTGTTTTTTGAGTGTTACACTTTAAAGACTTAGTAGGTGAGACACTGGTATTGCTATATAGCTTGGGTGCTTGTTTTGAGGTCTCTTGTGTTTCAGTAAGTTTTTTGAGAGAACCTCCATGTATGTTGATTTATGTGTTGGATGTGTACTATGTGTTTGAGTAGTGGTACTATGCGCATGAGAAATGGTGGGTGAGTTGACAACCTCTTCACTGTTACTGTTTTGAGTGTGAGAGAGCAGGGATTCAAGATTCTTGGTGTAGATACATCTCTTGCATTCTGTATTAGAGTGAGTTATTAATAGAGGGTCGTCACTGTACATTAGGCAGTTGCTACACTGCCTCAGGAGACCCATGTCAACAAGATTGGCAGAAGAAACAAGGATAGTCCAACTGTCCATAATGCTAGGTTTAAAGAACTGTTATCACAAGGGGATGTTTTCAGGACTGATTTAGGAGGTGCTCTGTAGATGGATATTTCTGACGGGGTTTTTGGCTGGTGGTTTAATAGGTCACAGCTCACTAGCAATACTTCTTAGATCAGAGATATACTAAAGATGAGGACTACACTAATGTACTACAGCTGCATATCAGGGAAAATTTGTCAAAATTATCTGTCTAGCTATGGTGCACAATTGAGCAGCAGTGCATGGTGCTGCACAACTCACAAAAAAGCTGAAATGCATGGCTTAAATACCAGAAGCTAAAAACTTAAAAAAAAAAAAAACTTAAAAAAAACTCAAAGGAACAAATGAGAGTGCCTAAGCCTAGCCCTAGACCAATCACCCTTCACCAGACAGGTTCCAATCAGCACACTTCTCTCATAATGGTGCAAAAGGGCCCCATCCAATCAAAGATGGCTTGGAAAATGTTCTCAGAATACAACAGCCACTACAAACAGACCTAGATGCAGCAAAACTGTATCTGCACTTTGCTACAGCTACTAGCTACACTAATTTAGGTGGGAAACACTAAAATAATGTTTTAAACAGCAGAAAGACCACAATGAGACACTAAATAATGCTTTAAACAGCTAACACTGCTTGGCAGGAAAACATAACAATCAGAACAGATGCTTTGCAAACAGTGAAAAGTAACAACAATTATTTTATAAACAGTGAAAATAGCAAAAAAAAAAGAAAAAGGATTGCAACAGTAAAAACAGCAACAGAATATGATTTAACAGGCACAGTAAGGCAGACAAATGTACAAACAGTGCAGTTTAGTTTACAGTATTAAAATACAGTATTAAATAAGCAGAACACAATAAAAAGTGCAAACATTACAATATGTTCCCAATGCTTCTTATCTACTTCAATACTGTAATGTTTGCACAATCCACAATGCAACAGTCTTGCCACATTATGCCTTTCAGTATACAGGCCCTCTGCCATTAGTGTATCACACCCAGTAATAAGATGTGCTACCATTTCATGTTCTCTTTTACAGAATCTGCATTTGTCTGTTTCTCCCACATGCTCAATGGACTTTGCAAACCAGTGTATACATACTCTGCAGTCCTATTAACCTTTCATCTTTTGGTTTAAATTCACCTCTCCTTAACCATTCCTGCCTTAGACCCTGATCAATAAAAGGTTGTTCCATGATTTTTCTGTACTTGTAACTATATTTATACCTTTTCCACATTTCTTGCCTTCTCATCTGATCCTTCACCTTATATTCTTTCTCTTGATTTTTTGGCACATTCAGTTGCTGCCTGATTTTTATCTACTTCTGCTTTGGTTTCCATTCTTGCTTGATACCGATATGTTTCTGCTGAACAAAGCAAAGAAAGTAATCCTTGACTTGTTCTCTTCATGTTTGAAAACTTTCACTATGTTTGGATCTGAGAGGTCAGCAGATATGTATGCAGTCCTAAGACTGCAAATCTATACATGTAATCAATTTTGAGAAGACCCATAACTCCTTCAGAACGATGAATATATAATCTTAGTAAGCACTCAATTTTATATATCATTTGATAAGCAGGAAGCATTTTTCTTGTTTTCCTGTCCAACTGATCCAATACCTTTTGGGGCAAGTCAATTACCCCAAAACTGTAAGTTAGAACAGGAAGAGCAAATTAGTTTATAGCTTGGACTTTGTTCCTAGATGTCAGGGGTGTTTCCATTATTAATTTTAGTCTTCTTTACTGAGTTTTGTTTGCATCTGTTCATGTTTTACTGTCGATCCTTCATCAATTCCCAAATATTTATATGCTCCTTCCTGCTGAAGTTCCTTTATATCACATTCCTATCTCAGACAGATATTTACTTTGTGCTGCAGCTTTCCTACTTTAAATGTTATTTTTGCAAATTTATCAAGACCAAATGACATTCTTGTATCATCTGAGAAAGTTTTGAGCATTTCCAGTTGTACTTCCAGCTCCTCATCTGATGAAATATACGGTTTTATCAAAATCAACATGAGAAGTCTTTACACTTTGTTGCTTTCTGTTAGCCAAATAGTAACCATGACCTAAGTAAGATGTTAAGTAGACAGCTTAATGGGTTAAGGGGTTAAACAAAAGAGCAACAGTGACAAAGAGTCACCCTGGAATATCCCCCTTTGAATTTTTATCCCTGGGGTAATAATTTGTCCTTTATCATTGCTTAGCTGCAAAGTGGTTTGCCGCTGTTTTATGGTCATTGTAATATAATCGATCAGTGTAGGGTGTATCTTACACATCTAGAAGTACTCCTTTATCCATGAATGTGGGATGCTGTCAAATGTGTTTTTCTAATCTGTACATGCCATACTTAAATTCTTCCACTTTTTACAATTCTCCAGTATGAATTTTTTTAACATCAAATGATCCTTTGTTCCATATGACTTTCTTTTGTTACCCTTTTGTTTATTGCCATGCTTGAGTTTTCATCTAAATGACTAGAAACTCTGTCGGTATCAATTCCAGTGTATAGTTTGTACAGTGTTGGAAGGCAAGTTATTGGTCTCTAGTTTTTAGGATAACTTGCAGGTTCAGAAGGGGAACCATTCTTTCTGTTGTTAACCAGGTTGGCGTCTGTTCAGAGTGTGCATATAAGTAGTTCTTACTCAGTGCTAAATCATTGTGTAAAGATGTTAATACTTTCAGCCAGAATTTAGATACTGTACCTTAGGAGTTTTTCTTAATTTTGTTTCAGTCTCTCTGGCCATTACTTTATCCCATTTCGTATCCTGTACATTGGAACTTCTTATTCTTTCTTTTACTTCTTCCATCCATTCAGCATTTTTATTATGTTTCACAGGATCTTCATAGATATTTCTCCAGAATGTGTCTATTTCTTCTTTTTTTGGTGGTGTTTCTATTCCTTTTGCTTTGTTTCCCAATTTTCTATAAAACTTTTTTGGGTCATCAATGAATTGCTTATTTTGTATTTTTCCTTTATACTTAGCTGCGTATTTTCTACATTTTACTGCCTGTGCTGATATCTTTAGTTTATTATTTGCAATTGTGTACAGTAGATCCTGGTCTATTCTAATCCTGAGAATTGCTTTTATCATATCTATCTTTTTAAGTATTTTTGCTCATCTGTTCCCCCTTCTATACTCTTCAAACAGTGACACTTCTTGCCTTAATTGCTTTAGTTTTCTCTGTTCAATACTTCCATGATGACATTTGATTTATTTCCTTTCTTTTCCTTATTGTCCTGTATTTCTGTGGTAAGACTTTATATGTCATTAATTTAGCTCTACAGTAAAGTGTCCTGTTTACTTCTGCTACGTCACATGAATTTCTGTTAAAAGTCTTAATTACTGTGTTCATCTATTTTATCAGATTTCTAACATTTAGGGTCTTATTGACTTTCTGTAATTTATTTCTTTCATTGATCTTAATATGTCTATCCATCTCTATTAAATCAAACAACTCTTCCCTTAGATCATTTTCTTTTAAACCAAGGGCACATTCTTTGTTCTGCAGGCATTCTACAGAAGGTTTCAGAACATCTTCCGGACATATTCTCTTCAGTTGCATCATCTACTGCTCTTTTATGTGGTAACTCATTGGCCTATCACTCCACAAGGCTGAATCCATCAGAATTGCCTCTGTTTCCTGTTTCTTCCTTTGCTGTGCAACTCCAAATGAACTTTTGTAATGGTTTCCTATTGAAAGCGCCAGAGTATCTTCATGTGGCAACTGATCTGATGCTTCCGATTCCACCGGTTTCTCCTTAATTTGGGGACTCATTGTTCCATCATGCTGTGACGTTACCAGAGCTGGGTTTTCTACACTGAACTCTTCACCTTGCAGATAATCCATAACTTCAGTTTCTATTTCTTTAATTTTTCCATTACTAATCCTGTTTTCTTCTTTCCCCCTTTGTTTTCTTATCTTATTGTATTTTAAAAGTTTCCGTATCCAAATGCCTTTGCCAGAATTTCTCTCCAAATATCTTGGTGCTGCTCTTTTCATATTGATTAGTTTTGGTTTCTCTTTTGCATAAATATTGCACCATATTAAATCTGCTTTTCTTTCTTATCTTCATAGTTCTTCTTCAGATGCCTCTGGTTCCACCTGTTTCTCCTTATTTTGGGGACCCATTGTTTCATCATGCTATGGCATGACCTGTGTTAGACTTTCTACACTAAATCCTTCACTTCGCAGGTATTCCATAACTTCAGCTCCTATTTATTTAACTTCTGCTTACTAATCTTCTGGTCTATCTTCCATCTTTTTGATTTTATTTTTTGTATTGTGAAATTTTCCATATCTGGGCGCCTTTGTCTGTATTTCTCTTCAAATATTTTTGGAGCAGATTTTTTTTGTATCGATTAATTTAGATTTCTCTTTTGCATAGATATTGCATCATATATGATCTCTCTTTCTTTCCCATGCCCATGTTTCTTTTTTATACCTTTCAAAAATCTCTTGGTTTTGTTGTTTATATTTCTGCAGTTCCTCAGGGCACCTATTTTTCCAAATGATCCAAAATTTCTAGGTCTATATAATGTTTTTCATGACTTTGTTGTATTAATGAATACACTTACCTCTGACTTCTCTCTTAATCTTTTTGAATATCTTCTATCTGGAAATTCTGGACTTCTTGCATAATAGTAATAATACATAATTTATTTATTATCATCAATAGTCCTCTCCATTATCTTTAGGGCTCTTTTTTTGTTTTTATGTTTTATGTGGACTACTGGTTCTTTCTACAACAGGTGGGGCATTCTCCCCTTTCCTTCTGAAACAGTGGGCCATCCTCCGCTTTCCTTCTACATCAGGGGGAACATCCTCCCCTTTCTTTCTACATCAGGGGGAACATCCTCCCCTTTCCTTCTACATCAGGGGGAACATCCTCCCCTTTCCTTCTACATCAGGGGGAACATCCTCCCCTTTCCTTCTACATCAGGGGGAACATCCTCCCCTTTCCTTCTACATCAGGGGGAACATCCTCCCCTTTCCTTCTACATCAGGGGGAACATCCTCTGCTTTCCTTCTACATCAGGGGGAACATCCTCCCTTTCCTTCTACATCAGGGGAACATCTCCCTTTCCTTCTACATCAGGGGAACATCCTCCCTTTCCTTCTACATCAGGGGAACATCCTCCCCTTTCTACATCAGGGGAACATCCTCCCTTTCCTTCTACATCAGGGGAACATCCTCCCTTTCCTTCTACATCAGGGGAACATCCTCCCTTTCCTTCTACATCAGGGGAACATCCTCCCTTTCCTTCTACATCAGGGAACATCCTCCCTTTCCTTCTACATCAGGGGAACATCCTCCCTTTCCTTCTACATCAGGGAACATCCTCCCTTTCCTTCTACATCAGGGGAACATCCTCCCTTTCCTTCTACATCAGGGGAACATCCTCCTTTCCTTCTACATCAGGCTTCTACATCAGGGGAACATCCTCCCCTTCTACATCAGGGGGAACATCCTCCCCTTTCCTTCTACATCAGGGGGAACATCCTCCCCTTTCCTTCTACATCAGGGGGAACATCCTCCCCTTTCCTTCTACATCAGGGGGAACATCCTCCCTTTCCTTCTACATCAGGGGAACATCCTCCCTTTCCTTCTACATCAGGGGAACATCCTCCCTTTCCTTCTACATCAGGGGAACATCCTCCCTTTCCTTCTACATCAGGGGAACATCCTCCCTTTCCTTCTACATCAGGGGAACATCCTCCCTTTCCTTCTACATCAGGGGAACATCCTCCCTTTCCTTCTACATCAGGGGAACATCCTCCCTTTCCTTCTACATCAGGGGAACATCCTCCCCTTTCCTTCTACATCAGGGGAACATCCTCCCCTTTCCTTCTACATCAGGGGAACATCCTCCCTTTCCTTCTACATCAGGGGAACATCCTCCCTTTCCTTCTACATCAGGGGAACATCCTCCCTTTCCTTCTACATCAACATCCTCCCTTTCCTTCTACATCAGGGGAACATCCTCCCTTTCCTTCTACATCAGGGGAACATCCTCCCTTTCCTTCTACATCAGGGGAACATCCTCCCTTTCCTTCTACATCAGGGGAACATCCTCCCTTTCCTTCTACATCAGGGGAACATCCTCCCTTTCCTTCTACATCAGGGGAACATCCTCCCTTTCCTTCTACATCAGGGGAACATCCTCCCTTTCCTTCTACATCAGGGGAACATCCTCCCTTTCCTTCTACATCAGGGGAACATCCTCCCTTTCCTTCTACATCAGGGGAACATCCTCCCTTTCCTTCTACATCAGGGGAACATCCTCCCTTTCCTTCTACATCAGGGGAACATCCTCCCTTTCCTTCTACATCAGGGGAACATCCTCCCTTTCCTTCTACATCAGGGGAACATCCTCCCTTTCCTTCTACATCAGGGGAACATCCTCCCCTTTCCTTCTACATCAGGGGAACATCCTCCCTTTCCTTCTACATCAGGGGAACATCCTCCCTTTCCTTCTACATCAGGGGAACATCCTCCCTTTCCTTCTACATCAGGGGAACATCCTCCCTTTCCTTCTACATCAGGGGAACATCCTCCCTTTCCTTCTACATCAGGGGAACATCCTCCCTTTCCTTCTACATCAGGGGAACATCCTCCCTTTCCTTCTACATCAAACATCCTCCCTTTCCTTCTACATCAGGGGAACATCCTCCCCTTTCCTTCTACATCAGGGGAACATCCTCCTTTCCTTCTACATCAGGGGGAACATCCTCCCCTTTCCTTCTACATCAGGGGGAACATCCTCCCCTTTCCTTCTACATCAGGGGGAACATCCTCCCCTTTCCTTCTACATCAGGGGGAACATCCTCCCCTTTCCTTCTACATCAGGGGGAACATCCTCCCCTTTCCTTCTACATCAGGGGGAACATCCTCCCCTTTCCTTCTGAAACAGGGGGCCATCCTCCCCTTTCCTTCTACATCAGGGGGAACATCCTCCGCTTTCCTTCTACATCAGGGGGAACATCCTCCCCTTTCCTTCTACATCAGGGGGAACATCCTCCCCTTTCCTTCTACATCAGGGGGAACATCCTCCCCTTTCCTTCTACATCAGGGGGAACATCCTCCCCTTTCCTTCTACATCAGGGGGAACATCCTCCCCTTTCCTTCTACATCAGGGGGAACATCCTCCCCTTTCCTTCTACAACAATTTTTTTTTCTTTGCAAGATAGCCAGTGTAACAGGAAATACAACATAAAGAAGTCTATTGCATTATGAATTACTTCCTGAGAGCCACACATTAGGATGTGACATTTCATTTATCTATGTGGGATGTAGCTTGCCTTAAGTATGGACACGCTTAAAATTGTGGAGACTGCCCAGTGGGCAGCAAGGGGGGGGGGGTTCTGACTCAGTGCTCTTACCCATGGTATTGCATGTGAGTATTTATGCCATGCAGTGGGGTAGCCTCTTACCCAGTGCTATTACTTCAAACCTGCTGACTGCCACTATAGGTTGTGTTTCCCTTTCATACATCCCGCAAATGACTAAAGCAGCTACAGAAAATGGGTGTAGAACAATTTTAATCAGAACAGTTACCACTGATTCAGTAGTAAACTTTATAACATTTAGGTATGTAATTGTTGAAAACTAAAAGAAATACAGATTGCTCAGAATGGAGACCTTTACTTCCTCATATTAATATACATAACACCATCATCATGATAGCTTTCAAAGAAAGATTGCATTGACATGGCATCATACCGGCCACAGCCCTACACATTTCAGTATGTCACTGCCTAATAGGTATCATCATGTTGCAACAGTCTGTAGCACAAATATTAATAGCCTTATTTCCCACTCGCTGACGTCATGCTATTATAACTGCCATAAGGAAATCTGTACCGCATGTATTCAGTTTCATCTATCAAGGATTCAACTGCATTCACTTTTAGATATTTAATATCACTGGACTGAGAGCCAAGGAATTCCTTTTCTAGCATTAGTTTTTTCCTGCTTACATTCAAAATGTTTTTGTTGTGGATATTTTTACTGTGCTACATTACAGAATTTCAGTTGCAGTGTTTCCTTTGAGTCACAGGACAGTAATACAAGTACATGTCATACAGTGTAAACGTACTGCAGCAATGAAACAAGCACATGTAAGAACAATTTATGTTCATATTGGCAGATAAATTACTTTATATTTAGCACAGTCAAATAAACAAAACATGTCAAACAAATAAATTCTGCTCAGTATATGCACAATTGTTGGGCGTTAGTGAAAATCAGTTTGCTAAAAAACAATTAAATAGGATTATACAGCACACTTTATTTTCATTTCTGCTTAGACTGGTGCATTGCTCTGTTCTGTCAGTTACTGCCTTTTGCTTAAAGCTGATGTTATACGTTTTGAATATTAAATGTATTGACAATACAGGTGCATAACCTTTTAACATTAAAATAGCTCTGCCTACATGCTGTATGCTTGGCTAGTAAAACAGAACCATTCATTATCAAAACTGTGATTGAAATGCATTATATTTTCAACTAGACTGTCTGTATAAATGACTGTTGTGGGATCGTTTCACATTGCTGATTGCTCAGATCATTGAGATGGAAAGGATTAAGATTCAATTTCTTTCTCCAGAACTAGTATGTCCTCAGAAGAAAACCCCTTTAGCCAGTAATACACAGTCAAGCAGAAATGTCCTCCTAGTTTTATACTCATGAGTCAGAGATGCTACTTTAAACTTGGTTTAACAGGAACATATATATAATGCAAGAAAATGCCATTCCATGACTCAAATATCAGTTAAATGACATCCTGATTCAGCATTACTACAGTGAGAGATTCAACATTAACATTTTGAAGGATGCTTAACAATTGTTAAGCACCCCCTATGCTGTTAACATTTCGTCTGCCACAGCGCCAAACAGTTATTTAGCTCATATCTCATGGTAAATAATAGCAGGATAATATGAAACAGGTTAATTTCAACTCTTGTTTCTGTCTGCTGTCTACATTCACTAAAAACATATTTGGGATCCCGCTGTTTCCCCTTAAACAGGGAATATGTAAAGATGTATAGCGGTTCACAGCTGCATTACCTTCTTTCAAAACCGGCACATTTTTCTTTTGGATTGAATGCTTCTATATATAGCAGAACATGGAGCAGACAAATATCCATGCACTACAAAGAATTATAATCGGATCTCTAATTGTAACTTTAAATTATGCGTTCTTGACATGACGTCCAAGATTCAGTTTATTGTCACCCAAGTCTAGAACACATAATAGCTAATTTACAGTTGGCAACCCGATCAAAATCCTCAATATTTTGCCATAGTAGTACTGGTTAAAGCAATGATTGTAAACTAATATTGCAACTAGAGTTCAAAAGTTCAACTCAAAGTGAGGCATTTCTAACTGTTTTGAGTAAGCAAGCATATACGTTATTAGGCAGCTTCATTTTGTCACATAGTGGGTAAGTCACTAAGTATTCTGTTTCCATTCACTTTGGCCACACGCATTTTAATTATCCACAGGAATAAGTGCATGCAACTTTGGTAACTTTATTACTTGTCACAGTTACAAAGTTTTCTAAGTGTTTACTTCTTATTCATTAACTAGTTGCATATTTCTTATTTTGTCTCACAATTTTGTTTTATTGCAAAATAATAATGGGTGAATTATACATACATATATATATATATATATCATCCCTCATATTACTATGGTAATGTTCACATAGTCTTGTGCCTAGACTAGTTGCAATAAATAAAAAATAAATAAATAAATATCTGCTGTGTCTGTCTTTTTAGGGTATCAAGATTTCTGCTTTTATTATCTCATGCTGTCTATTGTGCCTCTCCAGTTTATGTTCCATTATTTCTACTTTTTTAGAATTTATTACAAGTGACCATAGCTAACAAGCATCAGATCTCAGCATAACCAAATGATAAATCACAATTCATCTGCTACTCTTGGCTATAGCTTTATAGTGGTCATCATAGCAGGCACCACCTCCATGGCTTATTCTGCTGTCAGTAGCCTTTATGGTGTTTAGTGCTACACGTAGATATGTGAGAATGACTTGCCTTATTAAAATCAAGCATTGTTTTTACTTCAGCACATATCTCCCAAACTCTTAATACAAGAAATCTGGATAAAGCCAAAAATAATGTGGGGTTCAAAGGTCTAAAAGTAGGGGCATATTTTAAATATTGCTCTTATATACTTAGATAGTTGCTAAGATAACATATTATGTGTTAACTTGCATTTCTGAATGATATGAAGTCTGAGACTCAAATGTATTACATTATTTAGTGATTTCAGTTCTCAGTGATTTACCACAAAACCACAAGTTTTATGAGGAACAGACTAAAAATGTTAGGCAATAATCTGGACAGTTGAGAGGTATGCTTCAGCTATGCCTCACAGCAAACTGCCACCTTGTTTGCTGCCAATACAAAGACTTGTTGTCAGACTTTCCCCGTGATGAAGAGTAAATGAATCATGAAGGTCAGGATTCATAAACAAGGTCTACAATTTTGTAGGGCTGGTACACAGCCAAAATTATATACTACAGATCTACAAAATTCATAAAGTGGCCCATCTCCCTGCAGAACTTATATACATTGCTCCATACTGAGAGGATACCAGCAGCACAGATGGTATGCAAATGAGGTAATGTGACATCATCCACAATGGACAAATGCATGATTTATAAAGAATACTTTGTATGATGGTCATAATTACATGACAGTCCAACTGCAGAGAATTAACAACAAAGTAAATGCACACTCATTCATTGGTCCAATTACACTGATACTGTGCACAGCAGAATATTTCTTATAGGTTCATAGGTTTATAGGTTCATACTAGGCTATCTGCCCTAGGGCATTTATAAGCCTAGCCAGAGTGTTTGTGGCTTTCACCACCCCTTAGGATGAGAATACTATACCCATTAGTTTGCTGTGCCTCTGTCCAGCAGTGACACAGAGATGATTACAATCTCCCATCCACTGAACAGAGTCAGTGAGGGGCTCTGCTCACATGGGACGGATTTCTGTCCCATAGTGTAGGAGTCTCTGGGTGATGAAGGTGGATTTGGATTTTGAGGTGGAGCATGTCCATTAATCCGGGTTGGACATGGCCTTGTATGTCAGGCACAGATCACACTGAATAGAGCTGGGTTTCTTCAGTCGGCATCATTATGACATATGTTTGAGCCCCTTTATCCTTTTGTGAGGGAACTTTGGGGTCTTTCCAACTGCTGCAGGTGTCGGGTAAGGTACATTCTGAATGAATCATTGGTCTGATAAGTGAAGAGTACAGCTGATCTGGATGTGAATCCCTTCATGATCAGGTGGGCAATGTAGAAGGTCCTCTTCACTTGGGGCAATGTGAGTGTCAAAAGAGAGGTTACTGTCAACTTGGGTCCCCAGGTCCCTGATAACTTCTTCTGTGTTTAATGGATTACCACCTATGTGGTAATTATTGTTTTTCCCAAAGGGTATGACTATACATTTTTGGCATTTAGCTTAAGGCCATGGCTCTGGCACCAGTTCTCCATTTCTATGAGACCTCTCTGGAGGATGTCTGTGTCTGATGGAGTGTCAATTATGGTGCCCAGTTTGCAGTCATCTGCAAATTTTGTCAGCCACAATCCCCTATGTTTGCCTGCACTTCAGAAAAAACCCTGTGTGTTCTGTCCTTGAGCCAGTTTGCAACCCATCTTGTGACATATGGGTTTACATCTAAGCTGGTGAGCTTTTCTATGATGCTCGAGTGGGGTATTGTGTGTGAGCTTTTTGCTAGGTCAAGGTAGGCTGTGTGAATCATCAATGGCCTTAGTGACTGTTCAAGAGGCAGGATCTGCCCTTGACAAAGCCAAATTGGGTAGGATGCAGTGTCTGTAGGTCCCCAATGTCTTTATTTATGAGTTCCATTATGATCCTCTCCATAGCTTTGCAGACAAGGAGGGTTCATAGAAGCACCGCCTTTGTGGAGTGGGACCACAGTATTCTTTGGTGCGTATCCTGTAGTAAGGCTAAGATTAAACAGCAGCCTTATGTGACACTGTCGGTCCCATTGATGCTGTGTTTTTGCTTTAGAGAGAGCAGCTCTCACCTGGGCATCTGAGATGTTTGGGGGCTAGACTCTGGTGGGATAGATATTTGTATGTTGGCAATGTCTGTGGGTTCAGTGATTTTTATCATTTTGGATTAATTCTGAGCATATCTGGGAGTTTCCACCCAGGTTTCTAACATAGCTAAAGAAGGCCTTATGATTGTCTTTTGTGTCATTAGCGATTTTTCTCTCAAAGTTGGCTTTGGATGATTTATTTTGCTCTGTCATGTAGTAGCTTTCTCCTCTTGTTGTAGAGTTTGTTTATGGTGGAAAGAGTCTTGATTTTATTAGGGATTGCTTGATCCATACATTCCTGGAGGTGGGCATTTGTAGGGGGGGTTTCAGCAGCGTGGGTTGTGGTTTCCACTGGCTCAGGGGCCTTGAGGGATACCACTCCAGGCTTTCTGTGTAACAACATCAACATATTATGCCAGAAAACAATAGTTATGAGGCATAACAAATAAAAAGAACATTGTCTGCGTTTTGCTACAGAGTGCCATGTAGTCAGATTCAGTAAGTCAATAACATGTATTAACCACACCAGTGATGATATGTACTTCCCTCGAGTCAGTGGAAGAATGCCACTGGATACTGTCATTCTAATATATGTAAACTATCCATCTTCCACAGTTATGGCCGAGGAGCTAAAAATGCTTATGAAACATTCTCATCCTTGAACATTTTGCAAGGTGAAGACTTGAGTTCCACAGGAACATGCATAACAGAAGATGCATGCATACCGTGGCACTCCTAACTCTGAAGGTATTCAGTGTGGATGCAACAATGTAAAATGCATGGCAATGACAGTCACATTTGTGCAGGATGTGCCCTGTCAAAGAAAACAGGAAAAGCATCTGCTAATGATCATTGCACAGCACCTATGCATGACAGCAAGAAGGTGTGTATGCAGTTTCTGGCCTGTATCAATATTAGGTGCTATACAGTAATAGTAACTGCCGTCAGGGCACACCATATATGTAATGTGTAAATGGGTGATGGAGAAAGCCAGATATTTCATCTACATTTATGTCACTGCTTCACTCCATAAATAAGTGTGTGTGTGTGTGTGTGTGTGTGTGTGTGTGTGTGTGTGTGTGTGTGTGTGTGTGTGTGTGTGTGTGTGTGTGTGTGTGTGTGTGTGTGTGTGTCTGTGACCTTGAAAATGACAACTGTACAGTTAGGTGGCCAGTGTCAGTACTATGTACAATGCAGTTAGTGTAACCTATGTAAGAGGGATACTGCAGGCAGTTTTCAAGTGTACTCCATCTGTGCACAGTTTTACATTACTGTAACTGTCTTCTGCCATGTTAGTACTATTCAGGTAGATGTTGTTGCCAGCATATGAACGTCTGTCCCTGCCACCGGTTTGCAAAGTACATAAGTTTGTACTATGTTCTTCAGTATGCGATTCATAAAAACATTATGTCACACCATTTCTCCATATCATTAGCTTGATACAAGCTCAGGGCATGACCATATATTAAATAAAGTACAAACAGCAATTTTATGTGACTGCACACTATGTTTGTGAATACAGTGCAAAATTTCCCATGCTAGTCACATCACCCCGTAGATGAAAAAAATCTCTGTTATGTCCATTGATTTAAGGTTTATTGGGTGTATACTATGTTCATGAAAAATGAATTCACTGAACTGCATCTACATCGAAAATGCAGTTCAGCAAATTGATAATAGTGAAATCACGGTACAGTGAGGATCGGAAAATTTGCCCTTTCCTCACTGTAGGGCAATCTCGGAGTTGGTATATATAATTAGTGGGGGTGTGGGGCCCCCACAAGAATGAATTCGCTGAGCTGCATTTTCAATGTAGATGCACTTTAGCGAATTCATTTTTTGCGGACATAATATAGACCCAGTTTATTAACCAGGTAGGAGGCCGGGAAATGTTTTTTGGTCCTGAGTTGAACTAAAGGCAGTAACAAGAGAAACAAAACATAAAAAAGGGACAAATGATAGAAACAGAGATTACAAAGCTTAAGCAACAGTATTGCGCCGCACACACACACACACACACACACACACACACACACACACACACACACACACACACACACACACACACACACACGTTTCTTCATACAATGATATTATGTATAAGTACAGTACTTGCATGGCACTGCAGAGCTAAGATTACATAGCAGCACAATTCAAAGAGAGATTACTGAAGGTGGAGTATGTGAGACAACCCATTAATTACAATAAATGAAAGTTCATCTTTGTAGGCGAAGAATGAAAGGAGGTTAATAGCAAGGGCAGGGTTGGATAAGGTATTTCTGTTACATTAGCTGAGAGTTGTCTGGAAAGAACACTTCTAAAAGAAACCTGTTCGGTAGCATAACAGATGTTAGGTGGGATCTTATTTCAGGCAGCGTGACCTACGACTGACAAATAACACATATATTTTTTAACTTTTGTGACATAAGGGAGTGTGCTTAACAACAGATTAACAAAAGCTCTGTAAGAGCTTAAACTTACTTAATAAGAGAAGTTTGCCTTCTTTAGAAATTGTGAGAGTATTAGCAGGGTTACATAACTTCTTGTGATGAGAATAAGAGTCAGCAACATTAATAAACTGTTAGTAAGTTTTCTTTAGTATTAGTATTATAGCATTTAAGTGGGTAAAGTGCTGTTATCAGTATGGTGAATTCTAGTTTTGGTATGAGAATGTTTTTCATAATGGTTGTACGTAACCCATGAGTAAGCAGACTAACCAATGTGTAAGTGACTTTTAGATTTCTAAATACTTTATCAGTAGTTAGTTCTACATTGTTATGGAAAGAAAAGAAAAGGTCAAAGTAGGAGCCAATGAATACAAAGTGAAAACAAAATATGGTTGAGGACAGAGGCTGTGCTGTCAGCAGTATCTGAATATGAATTTCCAAAGTCAACCTTATTAAACTTTGTGACTTTGTGGAAAAGGGCAGAGACAAAGGCAGTTCAGTGGTGTTTATGGACATACCAGAGGCTTTTGATTAAATAAACTGGGAATTTAAAAACTCCACAGTGGGTTTTGGGGACAGAGTAAATTGTGCATGGAACCAGAGGGGAGGTAAGGAGAAAACTGGTAGCATAAGATGTTTGCTAATTAATGTTATTACTGGAAGATGTAGATCGATGGATGCTGCCTTAAGTGCAAAAGACTTGAAGAGTTTGGTAATGAATAAGGTCTGAAGTACCATCCAAAGAAACCCCTAGAGTCAAAGACGGGAAAAGAAGTTTGAAATCCAGTAGGTTTGCCATAATCAAGGGGAAAGGAGAAGTACAGTGGAGAAGATAAGGAGAAACACTGGGGGAAACTGCAGGATATAACTAAAGATAAGGAGAAACACTGGGGGAAACTGCAGGATATAACTAAAGATAAGGAGAAATGCTGGGAGGAACTGCAGGATATGATTAAAGATAAGCAGAAATGCTGGGAGGAACTGCAGGATATAACTAAAGATAAGGAGAAACACTGGGGGAAACTGCAGGATATAACTAAAGATAAGGAGAAACACTGGGGGAAACTGCAGGATATAACTAAAGATAAGGGGAAACTGCAGGATATAACTAAAGATAAGGGGAAACTGCAGGATATAACTAAAGATAAGGAGAAACACTGGGGGAAACTGCAGGATATAACTAAAGATAAGGAGAAATGCTGGGAGGAACTGCAGGATATAACTAAAGATAAGGAGAAATGCTGGGAGGAACTGCAGGATATGATTAAAGAGATGGGCAAATGGACAGGCAGGGTGAATACATTAGAAGGAGGGCAGAGATAGTTAGGGTGGGTGCATTATCATTAGTGAGTTAATAAGTCAAGTGCAGATAAAGCCATCAGCAGTGTGGCTAGGGGAGGGACAGTAGGTATGTGATACATCTGTCTGGAGAGGGAAGAAAAGCAGGATTGTGAACAAAAGAATGAAAGTGAGAACTTCTGAGGGGTTTGTTAGACTTTAGGAGTGCAAAGACTGTGGAATATGGAGAATGCAAGAGTTATATGGGAAATGTAGGAAGGCAGTGATAAGGTAATGGGAACAAATGTATCTAGAGACACAGGGAAGGCAGTGGAGAAGAAGGTGAAGAAGGTTATGAAGGAGAAGGTAAGACTGAGGGGACCATGGGGCATTAGAAGTAGGAATACAGTAAGTAAAAGACAACAGCAATTGTTTAGGAAGATATTACGTGAATGCAGAAGAAAGGACTATGATATATAGAGCAACTGTAAAAAGAATAGAAGTAAGGACAATATTGTATTTCTGAGCAAACAAGATGTGTTTTTGGTTTGAGGAAGGGTGACTTTCTAGTGAATAGAGGAGTGGTTAGGATGATAGTGGGGACAGGAGGACGACATTAGGAAATATGGATCAGAGAAGATAGGAAGAAGGGGAATCCATGAGGAAGAATTGAGACAGAAAGGCTATTATAAATATATAATGGCTGGTGGGCTGAGAGAAAGAGAGAGAGAGAGAGAGAGAGACAGAGAGGGAGAGGATTCATTCTGATGGGAGAGGTGGGTTAAAGAAAGTGAGATTTGGGAAGGTGATGAGAAATATAGTGGCAATTGGACAGCAATGATTGCCTTAAAATTCTCAAGGTCTATGAACAGGTGGTACAGAACTACAAAAAGACTGGGTAAGGTCAGTGGAAAAAAAAACAGAATTCTGATGAAGCCCAGAAGTATTTTTGGATGAAAGTGCTAAACTATATTAAAACTACATTAAATCAACTTCAGTGCTGGTGACATTGTGGTCCCCCAGCCTGAAATATCTAAGCTGGCAAATGATGATAAATTTAAATCAAAATTTTTATAGGTAACCATTTGAAATGATGGGACCCATTAAAGTGAGTCCCAGAAATATGGAGAATGAATGGTGAAAAGATTGGACTAACATACTCTAACTCTGAGATGTCATTTCTCAGAATATTCTCTTTTATCCGAGGTATGACGATCTTGGAGTTGGTATACATAAGTTTGGGGAGTGTGGAGAACCTGCTCCCCCACATGGGGAACTTCAGCCCCCCCCCCCCCCATACACACAGAAAGAAGTTTAAAGGAGTAGAGTGATTTTTGAGATTCGGTATTCTCTTGTGTTTTTGGTCTTTTTTCCTTTGGCTTGTCATTACTCAACATTTTGATTATCAACATTTCAGTAGGGAGCCCTTTTTACACTTAGTTTAACATGTCAATGACACTGTGATGACTCCAATGAATTTGATTAATTCCTGATTATATTTTTACTTTCAAGAGTTCAACAGAAGACAAAATGAAAAGTTATCTGCTTCACATTTCTTCTTTGGGGTTTCTGCTGATGGAATCCAATCAAAATTCATATATGCAGTCGTAAGTATCCCACCTATTCTTGTAACTATTGTGATAAACTGCTGCATCACAGGAAATGTTGTTCTCTCATTATAGAATGAAGAAACTGTTATTCATCCACAAAAAGGAACTTTCATCAGACTCAGCAACTACACAGGATTAGTGCCCCCCCTCCCCCAGTCATCTGTACAGCTGTGAAAAATCATAGGCAGGAAGTGAGGGATGGAAAGTAGAATAGTGGTAGTTTGTGGGCTGTGAAAAATCATCGGCAGTAAATCATAGGCAGGAACTATCTTTACTATATAAGACTACATGTAAGTGATTTTGTATCAGACTCAACTTGGCTATAGAAACGACTGTGGGAATGGAAACATATTTTGCAGTTGCTGAATTATCATTTAATGTGTTTAATGAGATAATTTGAACAAAGTGCAGTAGTGGATCCAGGAATTTACAGAAGGGGCAGAGTCTGCAATGTAGACCTGTGGGGTGAGGGATGGAAAGTAGGAAACTGGCCATTTGTGGGCTGTGAAAAATCAATTATAACTGAATAATTATTGTCACTGGTTCACCAAGACACCGTATCCAACTTATTTTATAGCAGTAGAAAACCTTTCTGTAGATTTAATTGTTAGTGTCTTGGCAGAGCAAGACTAATCTGACAGTAAAAAATAAAAATTAAAAAGGCTTATGCAAGCCACTCTCGATGTCTGTTTATAAGTAACAGAATGTAGATGTTAAAAAAATCATAGCAGCACACCATTCTAAATTACAGCAGTAGTACAAGCTGAGCAATATAAACATTTAATGCAACAACTAGAAAACATGCCTGACAGGGTAGGCTTTATAAAGGAAATGATGTTGCTATGGTGACAGGCTTCTTTACACCTCAAAGATCTATTATTTCCCCTTTAACAACCACTTTGAATGTTGCATTTATATAAAGTGCTTTGTATTTGTTTTATTATAGGATTTCTGGAATATGGAAAACAATGGATATAAAATCTTTATATGATGCATTTCCCTTACAGCTTGATCTAGTTTCCTCCCACAATTCATAGGTTCATAGATATGTACTAGGCTAATGGCCCTGGAGCCTTTACAAGCCTAGCCCCCCCCCAAAAAAAAAAAATTTGCCCCGGCACCGTGTCACCCGATGTTAGTTCACAGTGCCCATATACAGTAGGGCAACTGGAATGATCACTGGAGTGAACTTTCAGTTACCCATCCAATCGTCAATATTTCTCTTGAAGAGGGCCAGTGAGGTGCTCTGCTTGACATGAATGGGAAGCTTATTCCAGAGTATGGGCAGTCATTGGGAGATGAACCTGTCCCTCCAACATGTTCTGTTAATTGTGGTAATGAGGCTGTGATTTCTGGAGCATGTGGTGGGGCGGGGGATTGGGAGTTCTTTAGGTGTAACATTTCAAGTAGGTCTGGGTCAGACATGGCTTTGTAAGTCAAGCAGAGATCACTTCTAAGTAGACGATAAGAGACTGAGAGCAGCTGAAGTTTCTTGAGTCTGCCCATGTAGGACATGTGTTTAAGGCCTAGGATCCTTTTTGTGAGGTACTTTTGTGGTCTCTCCAGCTGTTGTAGGTATCTGGTCAGGTACATGCCAAACGGTTATATTTGATGACTGGTCTAATGAGGGATGAATAGACAGGGATGATGACCTCTTTCTTCCTGGATGTGAAACCTTTGGTTATAAGATATGCCACGTAAAAGGACTTTCTGATCACAATGGCAATGTGGTGGTTGAAGGTTCGGTGGCTGTCAACCTGGGTGCCTAGATCTCTTATGACCCCTTCATTGTTCAGTGGGCTCCATTCAACGTGGTAATTCATGGGAACTGAGTTTTTTCCAAAGGGGATGATACTGGTTCCAACACCAGTCATTGGTCTCAGAGAGGCCCTTTTGTATGATGTCTACATCACTTAGGGAGTTGATAATGACTCCTAGCTTGCAGTCATCAGTGAACTCGGTCAGCCAGAGTCCTTCTATACTGGCCTGGACTTCTGAGAAGTAGATGCCAAACAGGAGAGGGCCCAGGACCGAGCCCTGTGGGACTCCACTCGTGACTAATCGACAGTCTGACTTGGAATCCGCAACTTTTACTCTGTGAGTCCTGTCTGTGAGCCAATCTGCAACCCACCTAGTGATGTAAGGATTGATGCCTAGTTTGGTGAGTTTATCAATGATACCTGAGTGGGGAATGGTATCAAAGGCCTTGTCCAGGTCGAGGTAGGCTGTATGCACTGCTTTACCCTCATCCACAGCCTTGGTGACTGCCTCGATGAAGTCAACCAGGGTCAGCAGGCAGGATCTTCCCCCCTGGACAAAGTCAAACTGTGTGGGGTCAAGAGTTTGGAGATTGCCTATATCTTTGCTAAGCAAGTCCATGGTGATGCACTCTATAGCTTTGCATACCAGACTTGTCAGGCTAATGGGGCGATAGTTCCCAGGGTCTGTAGTTGCTCCCCCTTTATGGAGCAGGATGACTGTAACACTGCACCATTCATTAGGGACATAGCCTGAGGTAAGGCTGTGACTGAACAGGGCACACAGTTGTAGTGCCAATTCGTTTTGTAGTTCATGTAGGATGCAGCCAGTGATATTATCAGGTATCATGGATGCTGTATTCTTGGCTTTGAACAATGCAGCTTTTACCTGTGCTGCAGAAATGGTGGGTACCAGACTTTCTTCTGGTATTGTGATAGGGCCCTTGGGGCGGAGAGAGGGGTAAAGTTGGCACTGAATCTGTTGGCCAGTATGTTGGCTATATCTGTTGGCTCGGTATAGGAGATGCATGCAATAAGTGGATCAGTGACTCTAAACTGACTGTAGGTGTGAGTGCATCAGGGCCAGCCACTCAGCAGTCTGAACATTGGGTTTAAGTGATTTGGTCACTGTTGGTGTGACTCCCCAACCCCATGTACAAAAGGGAATTGATGCTTGATACTTTTTTATATTTTTGACAAAAAAACAGTTATTCCTCTTAATGTTTCAGAGTTGCTGTAGGATTTTTTTTTGTTTGTGGAAGAAGTATTTTACATCCAAGATATACATTATGTAAGTATTTAATGACCACACACACAGACAAAAACACAGACACAAATGTATCCAGAAATTACAGTAACTTTCCTTACTTGATACAGCTCAGATGTTTCACTGTGATAAATGAAAAAAAATCATACAGTACAAGGCATTGCAGTTCCCCCATTGCTTCTCAGCTGTCCTTGAGTTTGCATGATATTTTCAAAAATGAAGTCTGAAATTCAAATGCTTGTCACTATTTAGTGAATTCTATCCTCACTTATTTGCCACAAAAATCCAGAAAAATCACAACTTTTATGATGAGCAAACTAAAAATATGAGGCAAAAACCTGGGCATTCTGAAAAAATCAGGACAGTTGAGAGGTATGTCACTCTCTCTCTATTTCTCTCTCTCTCTGCAGAGCTGGATCATGGTCAGATGGGTCCCTAGGCAGGGTAATGTACTGGAATCATGGGGCCATGGGCAGGGTAATGTGTTCAATCCCCTGCCCTAGCCATACTAATATCCCATTACTTGGCTGTCTCTCACCAATTACTATAAAACACAGTTCAAACTTGTCAGTGTGCCTACTATTTTTCTATTTTTCTCTTTACTTTTACAATGATCGCATAGAATGGAATTTAATTTAATACTTTAAAAATCCCAATCCATTGGCTAAACAAAACAAGACCGTCTCAGTGAAAACAGATTTAACATGAACAAGTTGAAAATGCATCTGGCAACCCATTAAACTACAAGGGATGTGTTGAGATGCAGTCAAACAGCATGTGGTGAAGCATAAATTAGCAACTCTGTAAAGTGTGCAGGAATTCAAAGACAAATTTGTAATGCATTTGCTAATAGCCTGGAACAGCTCATTGGATACATGTGATCATTTGCAAGGGAAGTCCACGAGCACCATCTGGTGAAGTGATGTGGTCAGAGTCACATAGTTGATAAAAAAGCTGAGGGAAGCAAGCCCTGCACTACATGAAGCAGCTCATTAACAGCTCATAGCCTGCCTTATTCATCTGCGCTAAGTGCTAGACAAACAGTTGTAGACAACTCATTGCATTTTAGACATTCATGCCTGCAAAAACAAGCTAAATTAAAAATGCATTCATAGTTAAAATATTAACATTAAACTTGTACATGTTATGCTGTTTAGTTATTTACAGCCAATAATAAACACTCTGTCAACAGTTAACAGAACAAGGAAACCAAGGCTTGTATCCAAAGAACATGGCTCACATGAGGACAATCCTGTTATAGAACAAGGAAGCCAAGGATCATGCCCAAAGAACATGGCTCACATGAGGATGATCCTGTTATAGAACAAGGAAGCCAAGGATCGTACCCAGAGAACATGGCTCACATGAGGATGATCCTGTTTACTACAATCCATTCCCTTCCTTTGCACCATAAGTACTCTGGGATGTAGGTACTAAGTATTCATGCACACAGGCACACACAGACACACTAAACCACAATCCTTTACATGCAAGACAAGGCAACACAAGTTACATAGAATGATGCTGCCTGCTGCAAAATTACTAGGGTCATCAGAAAGGTCAGAAGGAGTTGCATTGTGTCTTTGTGGACTTGGAGAAAACATATGACAGGGTGCCTAGAGAGGAGTGGTGGTATTGTATGAGGAAATCAAGAGTGACAGAGACGTATGTAAGAGAGGTACAGGATATGTACGAGGGTAGTGTGACAGTGGTGAGGTCTGCAGTGGGAGTGATGGATGCATTTAAGGTGGAGGTGGGATTATATCAAGGATCAACTCTGAGACCGTTCTTATTTGCGGTTATGATAGACATGTTGACAAACGAGATCAGACAGGAGGCCCCGTAGCCTATGATGTTTGCAGATGACATTGTGATCTGTAGTGAGAGCAGGGACCAGGTTGAGCAGACCCTGGAGAGGTGGAGATATTCTCTAGAGAGGAGAGGAATGAAGGTCAGCAGGACTAAGACAGAATATATATGTGTGAATGAGAGGGAGGATAGAGGAATGGTGATGATGCAGGGAGTAGAGCTGGCGAAGGTGGATGAGTTTAAGTACTTGGGATTAACAGTTCAGATTAATGATAAGTGTGGAACAGAGGTGAAGAAGAGAGTACAGGCAGGGTGGAATGGGTGGAGAAGAGTGTCAGGGAAGGTCTACAAGAAGGTAATGAGACCAGCTAGGTTATATGGGTTAGAGACAGTGGCATTGACAAAAAGGCAATAGTCAGAGCTGGACATGGCAGAGTTAAAGATGTTAAGATTTGCACTGGGTGTGACAAGAATGGACAGGATTAGGAATCAGTATATTAGAGGGTCATCTCAGGTTGGACAGTTTGGAGTCAAAGCCAGAGAGGCAAGATTGCGTTGGTTTGGACATGTGCTGAGGAGGGATGCTGGGTATGTTGGGAAAATTATGCTAAGGATGGAGCTGCCAGGTAAGATGAAAAGAGGAAGGCCTAAGTTAAGGTTTATAGATGTGGTGAGAGAGGGCATGCAGGTGGGTGGTGTGACAGAGCAAGATGCGGAGGACAGGAAGAAATGGAAACAGATGATCTGCTGTGGCAACCCCTAATTGGAACAGCCAAAAGAGAAGAAGGAGATCAGACTGACACAAAGTTATGCAGAGTGCTACCACAAGGGCTTTTACAAACAAAAACACAAAATGGTGAACGGCATGTAACCAACTGATAACCAAATGAAAAAAATGCCATGAAGTCACTTGGGTGCTGAGAAACCTCACCCTCTTTACTGTCAACAGGTCTTAAGGGAAAGACCATGTTAACTTTTTCTATTCTTCACCTCCACATCATAAGAAATGAGTTATATGGGTTATACCATTAATAGTAGAGTGCTGTTTGCATTTTTCAGTAATGTGCAGACGTTAACTAGACTAGGTTGTACAGATTCAAGATTTCTCTTGCACAGGTGTTAAACTGCTGTTTTCAAAAAGCCTTTCTGACCCCATGGACTATCAAGTTAGAAGCATGCATTACATTTTCTTGTTTTCACTTTCCCTAAGCTATCTTTGACAGAAGCACATGTTTTCTGCCAAGACTTAGTGGGCGAGAATGAAAACAAACTGCCATTGTAATTATGCCATGTTATGTTTAAGAATTGGTATCTTCTTTTATAATGCATTTTTGAAGCAGTGATGGGTAAAAACAAAACAGTACAGGATCACTGCTTGCTGTCATCTACTAATATGAATGTATCCTGCTTAAGATCTGTACCATGGCCTACTGAATTTCTTTGTGCCAGCATTACAATGAACCAGAAGGAACTGCAAAACTTAAGCAAAATTGTACTGAGATGAAGATTCTTAGAATCTCCCAAGTATTTAAATTTTATACAAGTGTTCAAGGTGTTTCAGCGCCGAAGTGACTTCATGGCTTTTACAAACAAACACACACACACACACACACACACACACACACACACACACACACACACACACACACACACACACACACACACACACTTGCCTGCATTATGAGGAATTCTGCAAGGGCTGTGTGAAAAAAAAGACCTACCTTGCACTGTTGTTAGGATCTACAAGTCAGCAAAACTACAGGGGAGGCCAGGGCTTACCATTCTTCATTAAAATGTTCCTCAAGTGCTTTCTTATGAAGAAGCAGTTGCAGGAACTATTCATTTTCCTAGTCAGGTCACATGACTGCTTCCTCCGATTGCATCTCTATTTGTGACACAACGTAAATAAAAAATAAAATGAAATTAAATGTCTGGGTGGGTGGAGGAGAAAGAATGTGCAGTCTAATGAGGTATGCTCTCAATCAAGAACCGATAAAGCAGTACACTTTTTGATCTCTGCAAAATAAAAAAGTGTGTGTGAGAGTCTGGTGCCAGGTTGTATCCTGGGCTAGTAAAAGTGTGTGTGTGTGTGTGTGTGTGTGCGCCCCTGTGCCAAGGCCTAAATCTGCCACTGAAGCGTTTGTGGATCTTTAAAATATCTCTGATGCTATCTGTCACTCTTTCATACTTAGGGGACATTCTCACCTAGGAATAACCCAGGCAGGTAATCATCTGGTTCACAAGTTATCACCCCTGCCTTATTATTTTCCTCCAACAATGGAGGTCAAATTGAAATGGTAGATACCATAAATTACCTTTGAATACTTCCTGATGATTCCTTGAACTCTGTTAGACAAGTCTTTTCTGTACTGAAGCAAGCAAATCTGGGTCTAAGCAAACTATACCGTGCAAAGCACTGCATCTCCACACAATATAGGAACAAAATTATAAATGTGCTGATGTTGTCCATGTTGCTTTATGGACTCATTTTAGTTAACAACCTTACTGATTCTTCCACTGGTGGATGTAAATGTGCTTGGTATAGGGTATAACAATGTGTCATTGTATAAAATTGAAAACTACATTTGTTGTAAAACCTTGAGAAATGCAGAAAAGACTGTACTGAACAGCAAATTTAAGTAAACGTTAGAAATTTGGAAGCAAACTTCTGTATGAAAACTAGCATTTTGATAGCATCACTATATTAAGATAGTAAATCTTTCTTCTCCAGGTATATTAGTTCTAGTTGTCCCCAAAGATAAATGGAGTGAGCTTTTTAACTGTTGTCTTCTTGATAAATAGAATGACATTCTAAAATGAATGGTATTAAAGAAATGTTGTATGCATTCAGCTGTACAGTTATATCCTGGTAAGAACTGGTCTCGGAAATGGAAACCTACTTGATATACTAATTCCTTATTAACTTACTGTACCTTCCATACTAATTCCATCTACATGTTGCTCTTGTTTCCAGTACATTGGCATTTAGCCACTATTTATTTTCTTTCTTAATCACTCTCCTATAATGATACAGTTGTGCTGATTGAAGATAATTCAGTAGTTACCTCTTTGAGCTTTCTTTGGTTTTGTTGAATAAAATGTCATTATAAATACTCTCAATTAACTTATATTTCTTTAATAATGTATTAATTTAACATTTTGGTGCACAGAGCCTTTCCTCAGGGTTCTGTGCAGGGTCTGTACCTTTTCGGCATCTAGTTCTGTGAAGTCAAGGCTAACATCATGGACCTCTGGCTGACTAGGTTTGCAGACGATTGCAAGCTAGGTGCAATCATAAAATCCCCCAAATCACAAATACCCTTCAAGAAGGCCTGAAACAGACCAATAATTGGTGCCAGAGCCATTGTCTAAAACACACTTATAGGTTCATAGATTAGTACTAGGCTAACTGCGCTTTTGGGCTATTTTAAACCTAGCCAATTACCCCATGTGAGAATCAAACCCTGCACTTTGTGTCTGTAAGGTAAACACCTTAACCATTTTGCCAACCTCCTGCAATGCCAAGAAATGCATAATAGTATCTTTTGGAAAAATGTCTACTCCTGGAAACTATCACATTGATAATGCACCCTTAAGAGTAGATCCAGTGGTCAGGGATTTGGAAACACATGTATACAGTAACCTGCCCTTTGACCATGTTTTTATGGTACTGAGGAAAGCATTCTATGTTGTATAACTTATAAGCAAAGGTATGTCATCTATGTCCAAGGATGTCAGTGTCCCACTGTACATGGTCCTCATTGGACCAGTCATTGAGCACAATGCTCACTTCAGTATGTACCTGAACAGGTGCATGCTATAACCAGAGCATCCATAGAGTTCCCTCATGAAAAGGAAGCAAGGCTTGCGCAACATCTCTATATGGACTGTCTCTAAGCCATACCCATGTACTCTACCTCCTACAGACTGCTGAGAGGCGAGCTATGCCTAGCCTACAATACCTCTTCTAATCCAACTCTGATGGACCTGTTGAACATCTGCCAAACAAACAGCATCAAAATTGCCCAATGTATGGGCACAATCCTCATTTATAACATAAATAGGCTATGTTGGAGGGATAGGTATGTGTCTCGGAGACTACCTATATTCTGAAACAGGCTTCCCATCCATGTAATGCAGAGTTCCTCCCTAACCAATTAAAGTGTACCTTGTACCAGTAGGGATGTCGATATGGTAATGAATGTAGACTTGAATTATTTGACCATGAATGATTTGATTTCATGGTTTTATTTTTGTATTTCAAAAATGTATTTTTTATTGTTTTAAATGAAATGAACATCTATTCATCTGTGAACTAACACCATGGAATCCCTAGGGTGGACCTAAGATAATACTAGATGAGACAGTTGGGAGTTTTGTTTTAAAATCAGAAATGAGGCACATTTTTCATTCTATACTGCATTGCTAGTACTGCAATATGAATGGAAGTGTCTGAAGATATTACAGATTCTTGAATCTTATGGAATTCTGAATTGGTAACCTGTCCAACTACTGTCTGAAATAAACTTTTACTAGCAACTACAGGGGAAGGTGAACACATTGCATGAATACTTAAATGTATGATGCGCTGGGGTTGAAAGCACACATTACCTGAATGCTTGTCTGTACCATCTTATGCCTTGTTAGAAAGAAAGTAAATAATGGGACCTGCAGGTTACAGATTACATGATGAATGAGAATTCATCTAAGTCCATCTATCAGAGGCAGCAGCTAGAACAACATGTGAAATACAACAGAAGAAATAACTCCATTTCTTTGCCACAGAAATTCCTTATTGTGTTGGCTTGTATGAATACTCAAACAAAACACATTGTATAATTCTGAGAGCTACTCTGACAAGCCAGTATGCAAATAAATAAAACTTCTAAATGATGTGCTGACATACATATGTACAGCCAGAGCTGGATCCAGCACTTGGCGACCTAGGCAGTCACCTAGGGCCAACTAACTGGCCAGGGGGCTGCCACAAAACTTACATTACTTCTTTAAGAGTGCAGTCAGATTGTGTCCTTAGTAGTATCTGTGCTTGTGTCTTTAGTATGTTGCACACACATTTAAACTTTGGAGAGGAGTGCAGTTTATAGGAGACAAACATGGATTTTTGCTGTTGCCTTTGTGAAATACAGGAGTGTGCATGTGTGTGTGTGTGTGTGTGTGTGTGTGTGTGTGTGTGTGTGTGTGTGTGTGTGTTTGCGTGTGTGTGTGAAATGTCCCAATTATGGGGGACAGGTTAGTTAACTTATACAGGCTCAACCATGTACCTTGAATATAGGACCCAAGAACCTGAGTTCTCTACACCAACTGTCAAACTGCCATCAGCAATGGCATTTCAGTTTCAGTGCATTTTCATAAACTGTTGAGCTTCAGTGCATTTTCAAAGAATTTTGAGTTTCTGTGCTTTTTCAAGTGAAGAGAAGTTTACTTTCATGCTAAGTATGTTTTCAATCTGTAACCATTCTGTTTAGCGAATGGTCATCATCAGTGTTTGTGCTATAAAATTTAAAAGCAGTGTTAGTAACACAATAGGTAGCATACTTGCATACTTACCTTTGATGCAGAAAGCTTTAGGTTTTACTCCCATACCATGTAGATGGACTGCTAATATTTCAGTGCCGCCTTTAAGGTGGGATCTGGGGGTGCTGCACTCCTGACTGTGTCCTCCTTTGGATGAGATATCTAATAACTATGAACACATTACCAGTTTGACAGCCATTTCTCTATTGCAACATTACCAGATTAGCATTTTTTTAAATGTAACATGGGCAGTTTATTCTTCAAGGGCAGCAGGCAATGAATTTGTATATGAAAACACTGAAATGTAAAGTTGTTTGTCAACAGCAGCCTTTTCATTAGTTATAGATCTCTGTACTGTGGACGTATTCATATGAATTTTACTTCTGCAGAGATTGTGTACATTGACTGATACTGGTAGGACTGTAATGACAGAAGTTTGAGTGGTCTTTTGTGGTTGAAATGTTCTGTAATGGGTAGTTTTGTTATCATTGGTTCATACATTTTGTTTTATTGCTTACTGGAAAAAAAATGCTCAAACCTACAAATTTAAAACATACTCTAACACGTGGAGCTGTATTATGGGTCTACTTCATATTATCAAAGTCTCACATACCCGAAAATGACATTCACAAGACGAGTTCACCAAAAATGTATTTTAACGAACACCTGGATCACCAAAGTTGTACTCTGGGGAACTATCCACTTGGCCACCACGAAAAAAAAAACAATGAACCGAAGCAAATCAAACCCACCAGAGTGGGGGGCTTCACCTCCACACCCACCTTAACTACATATACCAACTCTGAGATTGCACTATAGTGTTAAAAAGTGCAAAGTTCTCCATGGTGGCCAAGTGGTTAGTTTCCTGGAGTACAACTTCGGAGATCCAGGTGTCCGTTAACATAAGTTCTCAGTGAAGTTGTCTCAAGAATGTAATTTTTTGGTAAGTGAGAATTCTGTAGACCCATATTATACAAGGAATATAATTTAATACAATAAGGATGGTGTATCAAACAGCACATGCATGTTTGCATGGCCCAAAAAATATGCAAGGGGCCTGAGGTTTGAAAGAGCCCAAAGGCACACTTAATTGGCCACTAGCCAGATGCATATGTGAGTGTGGGTTTCAATGCAATTTCAATTAATGTGAGTTTCAAGGGCAGAGACGTTTACTGTTGCTCATGCTAAGCCTGCTTTCATTGTCAGACTGTATTGTTTTGTTTAGCAAATGGCTATCAGTGTTTGTGCTATAAAATTTTAAATAAAAGTTTTAAATATCTTTAATCATTGCAGAAGTAATGAAGAACATTGTATGCACTCTGACAGGTTTGAACAGTGTTTATGGTAACTGGGAAGAAATAGCCAATTAATGAGACACTGGCGCTGCTGGAGGGGCTGCTTTGGGAAGTGACCGTGATTCATTACCCTGCCTAGAGCCCCATTTGACCATGATCTGGCTCTGTGTGCAACATCAAAGCATTGCTTAATGAATATTGCTGAACATATGCACATATCTGATGAACACTGAATCAATATAGATCGCAGCAGTAGTCCTCAGGTCCGTGGAACCGAAAAGGTAAATGAGAGGGAATATATACCAAGTCCAGCATTGTGTTATCGCTGAACTTCGGCCCTGCTCTGTGATTTGGTGATCTGGAAGCTGATATATTTTAGTAGCATGGGTGTGGAGAGGTGTAGCCCTTTCCCTGTCAGGACACAGGGGGTTTTAAGGCTGGGTGCAGCCCGTTAACCCTGAGCATCACAATTTGGTTTTACTTGTTTGAACTGAAATGTATTTATCTAAGTATCATGACTTGCAGAATCATATCTTGCACTTCTTACAGGGAACCATACATGTTAATTGATAAATATTACTAAGGAGAAGGCATATGTGGCCGTGAGAAAGCAAAAGCAAAATGATCACTGTTTTCTTTGGCAGAAAGAAAATCCATCCTATGAATTGTTTATTTACATACAACCATCAGTTATTTTCTTCTGAAATGCTATAGCACAATGTGACACATGCAATATTCATAACATACCTTTTGACACTACATACACTAGTCAGTTGTTTTCTTCTAATTTGGTAAACATTGCATTTGTGTTAAAATCTGCAACAATAACTGGAAATAATAATGAACCATCCAATGCAGACAGATACGCTCACTGGTGAAGTTATAAAAATCAAGTTTATTTGCTTTACTTCTTTGTTGCCAGGTATGTCCATTGGACATAGCTGTCCCCTTTCAAAGGCCAACCAGGAGTACTAGCTTTTTAAGTGACTTGTTCAGAGTCACACAGCAGGCAAATGTAGGTTAAAGGAGAGAAACTCAGTACCCTGGGCACAGGAAACAGCTCATTAAAAGCCCAAGGCTTTAGTTGTGTGCCAGTCGCCAGATTGTTTATTAATTAGTGCACCAGTCTGTCTGAGTGATTGTAATGAGGACAGCATTATCTTTTCAAGTCACAATGTTAACGCAAAACCCAAAGGATCACAACAAATGCCTCATATTTTCTTCAAAGCATAATATCTTCCTCGTGTGCTTCTCTTTTAATAAAGGTTAGTCTTCACTGTTAACATGTCAGTTGTAAGCCTAATGGTGCTTTCTAAGTTCCTCCACCCTACATTATATCCTTAAGTAGCTGTTGCAGTTCCCATCCATAGTCAATGGGAAATAACTTTTTCAGGACAAATTTTGTTTATAAAAATCCACTACTTCTAAGCTTGCTGCTATTGCAGTTCAAAGTAAAACAGAAGAAATGTGGCTTTGATGGACATCTTCTTCCCACACTGATGGGATTGTGTGGCACAGCTTTGAAGCTTGGCTTCACTACACAGATGATCGAAGCAGCAGTTGTTCTCTGACACCAGCGCTGACACTCCTTGCCATGTTGCATGCCTACAGTGGTATGGTTTACAGACAGGCTCCACCTGACACCCAGCAATGCCACTCCTTGCCATGTTGCATGCCTGCAGTGGCATGGTTTATAGACAGGCTCCACCTGACACCCAGCAATGCCACTCCTTGCCATGTTGCATGCCTACAGTGGCATGCATTATAGACAGGCTCCACCTGACACCCAGCAATGCCACTCCTTGCCATGTTGCATGCCTGCAGTGGCATGCTTTACAGACAGGCTCCACCTGACACCCAACAATGCCACTCCTTGCCATGTTGCATGCCTGCAGTGGCATGCTTTACAGACAGGCTCCACCTGACACCCAGCAATGCCACTCCTTGCCATGTTGCATGCCTGCAGTGGCATGCTTTACAGACAGGCTCCACCTGACACCCAGCAATGCCACTCCTTGCCATGTTGCATGCCTGCAGTGGCATGCTTTACAGACAGGCTCCACCTGACACCCAGCAATGCCACTCCTTGCCATGTTGCAGCCTGCAGTGGCACGGTTTACAGACAGGTTCCACTCACAAACGTTGATTATAGAACATGCAGACAAGATAGAGAATACCTATCAATAATAAGTTCCACTCACACACAAAAGTCTGTGCTTATTTTTTATTAGTGTGAACAGCAAATAGTAACTTGTTTGATAACTGATAATGTAATTAATCAAATCCTGAAGTTTGTATGCTGAATTAGCAGGAAATTTAGATGTAAATTATGTCTATGGTGGGATAATACATGTTTCATGTTGTATTAACATAGACAAACCTTCATACTAAATGACAGTTGGTAGCTCTTTGTAAGCCTTTACAAAGTGATTAATATAATGTGCATATGGGGGGCTTGTTGGAGCTGAAACAATGCAAAAAGTCAGTGTACTCTTGCTAGGAACAGCAATTTCTAGTCTAGATGCTGACAGTTTTATTAGTAAACAAAACCCCTAGTTTGACTGGGAGAGTGGGTATTAGGTCCACAGGAAATATGACACAAAACAGAATAACACTGGTCTGGAACTTGGATAGCGAAAGTCTGTTTCCTCGTGTTTGCAAGCCCATTAGCCTTAAGTTGTAGAGTATGAGATAATATTTCTCCTTTCTCCTCTCTTTCTACCTCTGTCAAGGTGGTTGGATTCCTGTAAAATGTCAGAAAAAGACAAATGTCGTACAGTGTGGTACCATATGGGTTAGCTAGGATTATCACCTGCATGAGCCTTTCACCGAGTACCTCCTATTCCTATTGGTTTTAAGGCAGTCTGCTAATAAAACAACATCTTTCATGGTCCTTCTTGTCTGGCAAGTAACAATCCAGCCATAATTTACTTATAGTCTAACTTGTATCATTTTCTGTCGTCACATGCTGATTGGGAAAGACCCTGTGTTTCTGTTGTAAGCTGTGTCTTGTACATAGGATGTGATAGAATGATGCTGCCTGTCATATCTGTGCAATGTTTGTGACTGAGTTTATCATGGGGCACCTTTAAAAGTATTCAGTGCATTGGTTAACTTCGTTACTTGTGCAAATGTCTGATAAGGGAAATTATACTTCAGGGGCTTTACAAAAACGTATTTACTCTCCAAAAATGTAATAACAATAATACCGGCAATTTTGTTTATGCCATTAGACACAATATATCCACAAAGAGCGTGAATGCTGTGCACATTTTCTCCACATGCACACTAGGTTATATTTCAGATCACCCTCATGGTGCCACCTATATGTGCACTATAAGTAATGTCATGCATCAGCCTCTACCAAATGCTCATGCCTATGTTTTGCATCACAAATCATTATGGGTAGAGAGCAAAATGTGTACAGCTACTGCTGCTGACGGAAACTGGGAGCTGGTAATCTTGGCGGTAAGTGGAAAAGTGGTTTTATATTGTGAGGTAGCGGTAGATGCTGAAACAAAGACAAGGGCATTAAAGAGAGAGACATAAAGCAGGAAGGAACTTTCAGCAAGTAAAAGGTGTATTTATGAAGTAAAATGCACAACACCAGAGCAGGGGGCAGACTCCAGGTCCTCTAATCTTAGAGAAGGCCACAGTGTGGCATCTCAGAAAGTTAAGCTTGTTTTGAAGGAGGAAGGTGTCCTGCAAGTTGAGAAACAGGAGATGTGATCATCTGGGGATATCTGGATTTCTCTTTCTCTGTGGATTATTACTACTTATGCACAAACCACTCAACTCTCCCTAAATTTGGTTTAGAATTTTATTCTGCCCCTTGTAAAATTTAATTTTTGTTTGAGAAATGGTGGAAGATTAGACAGTAAATGCTGATAATCATTACAATTACAGAGATATTTTACTTCAGAACCAAAACTCAGCATATTTCATTCAAACCAGGATCATATACTGCTTCCAAATGAATGATCAAGGAGCTTAAACCACTGAGGATTAGCATAATATGTTACTACTACTCAATCAAAACCAGTGAGGATTAGCATACTATGTTACTACTACTCAATCAAAACCAGTGAGGATTAGCATACTATGTTACTACTACTCAATCAAAACCAGTGAGGATTAGCATACTATGTTACTACTACTCAATCAAAACCAGTGAATAAAAAACTTGCTGTAGAATGAAACAAACAATGCTTTTACAAGACATTGTGGTCATGTCTACACCAAAGGTTTCTTAAGTGATAAGAAATTCTCCTCTTAATTTGACAAGATGTTCATCCTACATAGAACTCATAGTACGTGCCAGTGGCTATGCATACTGCCCATTCAGAGGCATAAGTAATGAGCTCCCTGAGTCATAAGCTTTAGAGACATTTACCAAGTAAAATATTTAGTTTGATGTGTGTGTGTGTGTGTGTGTGTGTTTGTGTGTGCGTATATATATATATATATATATATATATATATATATATATATATATGTGTGTGTGTGTGTGTGTTTGAAAAAGTTACAGTTCCCATGTATAGTACTACTTTTAAGTCTATCCATACTGAAATCATTACATTTATGTGAAAAGGGTCTTTTAAAATGTGAAAGCCTTTGTCTCAATCTGTGTGGAGTTTGCATGTTCTCCCTGCGTTCGCGTGGGTTTCCTCTGGGTACTCCGGTTTCCTCCCACATTCTAAAGACATGCTTCTGGAGCATTTCTCCCCAGGCCTCCGCTGAAAACAGGATCTGTGGAACCTAGTCGGACTTTCCCGGTCAACAAATGTTAAATAAATAAATAAATAAAATAAAATTATGGCCATGTCAATAGGAAAAAAATGCAAATCTCGGGAACCTGGCTACTAAAAAAAATATAATTCTGTGAAATATAGCAAAAATTGCTGACAACCTGAACGTTTTAGCACCAGGTATTGCAATCATGGAATGCTATCAGATTGTCTGTTACAAATATCCTGATGGCCATAAGTTAACAACCCTACCTATAGTCCTCTCACCCAGATAAACTGGAGCAACCTTATAATGAATTTGCAAAGTCTGAAGTAACCACATTATGATGAGTCCATTCTTGGGCTTGTTAATCAATTTAGGACAGGATCCACCCTGTTAAAATGTGTTTCCAAGTCAGAGCTATATCTAAAAAGTCATCTTGATTACTGTAGATGTACTTCAACTTAAGAAACTGGAAATATAGGATGTTCTGAGTAACACATGAAGGATAACAACTGCTGGCAAATAAGAAATAATTTTTAGTGAATGATTTGTAATGGAGTGTTGGTGACCTATTTGTTGATGTGCTTAAGCAGAAACTGATGGAACAATTTATATGATTTACTTACGTGAATTCTGAAATTTTGTGTTGCATTACAGCACTTGCATAGCATAGCTGATTAATTATATTTGAGAGGGGCAGTTTACTCTACAAATAAAGTGCAGAGACTTAAGCTTAATTACCTGGGTTTAAATGATGGTGTATATACTATAACTAAGGTTGCGTTATCTTGGACTAAGCAGTTCACTTGGTTTGCTGGAAAGCTTCATATTCCTTTTACTTCAAGGCAATCCATCTCTGTATTTAGTATATAGAGTTAGTGAGATGCGAGGGAGATCAGGCATGCAGAAGGGCACAGACCACAATATACTGCTGCACAAAGGTTTACATTTACATTTAAAAATTCTCTGCAGCTTCTCTGTCCATTGTAAATTCAAGTCCTTCTCTAAGGTCTTCCACTGGTTTTCCATAACATCATTTCTTCTCCCCTTTTCTGCTTCTTTTTGTTTTATCACCTACTTCCATTATGCTTTATGCTCTACATCAACTAATCTTAAAATGGTTGCTATTATGCATGCCTGGAGTTCCACATTATAATCTGCTACTCCCAGCCCTCTTCTCTCCTGTGCATCAATGCCTGCAATCCTGATCTTGTTTTTTCCTTCCCCAGACGAAATCCTCCATGACCCCCCCCACTGGAATTTATCAGAAAACCTACTCTGAGTATAAGAAATGTTTTGTAGGAAAATTAATCTTTTTAAAACCTCTACTCTTTAGTCCACATACAATCTTAACACTGTCCAGCTGTGCAGCTGATTTTTCTCCTCTTTCTTAAATGCTTTTACATGTATACACAATGTTTTGTACAGAATCATTTTCATCCAAATATCTAAGTATTTAATTTCTTCCTTCCTCACTGCATCTCCACTCTCCTTTCTTGCATTTACTATTATTGCACGTGACTTTGTTTAGTTAATTTTGCAACCTGAAACACTTTCAAATCTTTCCACTATACCCCGCACCATATTGTTATCCTTTTTTTGGGTGTGTCATTATAATTAAAACATGACCTGCACGTAGTGCCGTTTTCTTCCCTACTCCTTCCCAGTTATGCCCCATGATAACTAGCCACTTAATCTCCTCTACCAATGGAGTAGCAGCTGAGATAGTGGGCATCCTTGCTGTGTTGCCCTTTGGATTTCTATGTTTTTAGGCAACCTTCCTTTGATTTTCACCTTAGCTAGTCTCCCTTCATATAATTTCCTTACCATCCTTATCCAGTCTATCAGGATTTATCTTCCTTCTGTAGTTTTAAATAAATATTTTCACTCAACAATGTCAGAGGCTTTTTCTGCATCTCCAACAGACAGGAACCAAAGTAAGACAAACTAGCGAAAAACAAAAAAAAAATACATATCCGAGTCAAATGAAGTCAGATATCACAAATATGAATGCATTTTATAAAATGCATGCACACATTAACGTTAATGTTTTAAGTAGCAATAATGTGGATGTGCCTTTAAGACACAAGATTTTAATTAGAAGTGTCATGTGACAAAAAGGGTGTGTATATATTGCTTGTCTTGAAGTTTGTTCAGTTTCTGATGAAGTCTTGCCATATGTGCAAGACGAAAAGCGCTTCATTAAACTGAGAAAGAATTAAACTGAGAGAGAATTTGCTTTGGTGTTTCCAAGCTGTCTTTTTGTTTTTCGCTAGTTTTTCTGCATCTAGCAATATCAATTCTAGTTCCTTTCTACTTTCCTGTTCATCCTGCATTACTAGAAGTGTTCTTACTACACTATACCCTGTCCCCCCAACTACAAATCTAATTTGATCTCCTGTTATTATGCTACATAATAACCTTCCCAGCCTATCTTTCATAACCGGCATAAAATCATGGTTTAAAATCAATATGGGTCTGTAGGAGGCTGGGAATACTGGATCATTTCCCTTTTTATGTATTACCACTATAATATCTTTCTGCCATTATTTAGGGAGAGGGTCACCATGCAATATTTATTTATATATTTTACATTTGCTGACGTGCGGGGTAGTCCGAATGGATACTTGCCCATTTTCAGCGGAGGCCCGAGGAGAAAAGCTCCATACATACATACAGAAAAACTGTTACATTAAACAAGTTAAAGCACTGTTACAGATATAATACATAGGATAAAAGTCATTCATTCTGTCATATATAAATCTGATTTGTTATAGAGTAACAATTAGGAAGCAATGAAGGGGTCACCAATGAAGGGGTCACCAAAAGACCTCTTTAGCACATGTTTATATTGCCAGAGTTAGTCAGGATTAGAGCAAGGACATAGCCATTGACTTTTAAAGTGCTGTTTTAGATTTTTTTTGAACTGGGTTAGAATGGGTTCTGAAGTAAGCTCAGCAGGAAGTGAGTTCCATATTCTGCCAACAGAGTTGGCATATAAAGAGTCTCCAGATGAGTTGTTGCTTTTGGGGGACTGGACAAGTAATTTGCTGGATGAGCAAAGTGTCTTGAGATTGCTGTAAGGGGTGATAATTCAAGTCAAAGTAAACTTTATTGTCATACAGATCAACACAGAGGAAAAAGTGCATGTCACTGTACGAAATTTCGATACTCAGGCTTGTACCATAAGAATTATAGTTTACAGAAGGAATATTAATAATAATTTAAAAATACTGAAAATAGAAATCAAAATAAGATACTAAAAATAAATACAATAAAAAAATAGATAAAAATTTGAAAGTTTTTACAGCAGAAACAAAAACAATACAACAACAGGAACAGACTTAGTAGGGTTTACCTTCATAACGCCAATCTCAATATGGTCGACCCCGCATTCGTGAATACCGAAGTGTGAACATCCCAAATGTCAAATTCCACATATCTGAACGACAAAATCTCGCCCCCTTTTTGACCCATGGTAGCACTGGTGTGGAGGTGTGGCACGGCCGGAAATGTTGAAATTCGACATTTATTCGACATTTTAAAAGTTTTGTGGTTCTGGTTTAACGGAAACGGGCTGACGATGTGGCCGGTCAATCATATGTGATCGATGATATGAGGGTAAACCACTTATTAGAGATATAAGGATATATAACAAACAGTAGTATAAAGAAAAAGGCACACGTAAAAAAAACAAAAAAAAAAACCTTACGGTATACAGTTTTCATAGTGCAGACAGAGACGTGTAAGTTGAGCTATGCAGAGAGTTATGTAAATAACAATGACATATTGCACATAAATAATGTGTTTTCAGGTTGGTAGAAAATTTTATGTGCTACTATTAGTTGATTGTACTGAAGTTGGATAGGCAATTCTAGCCACCCTAGATTCTTTAGGTTCAGACAGCGGTGTGTTCTGTATGCTGCTCCAGTGGCAAATCTAGCAATATGATTAAAGCAGCTAGAGAGTTTATTAACGTCAGACTTACTCAAGTTCGTGAAGAGAGGAGATGAATAAAGGAGGGTGGAAAGTAGATGTGTATGGGCAATTACTGTCCTAGCTAGTGGAGTGAGGAAAGGTTTGATCTTGTATAGTGAGCCATGTTTTTTATAAAATTTTTTAATAGTTTGATTAATATGCATATCAAACTAGAGGTTATTATCAACTGTTACATCTAAGAGTTTGGTATAGGGATCTGGGACAATGACAGTGCCATTGTTAGATTTAATAGTAAAGGTTGGAGCGGAGGATTTATGGCTGGGGGAGAAAAGCAGCAGCTTCGTTTTGTTAGGATTTAATAGGAGACATTGATTACAGAGTCAATTTTCAACAGTATTAAAAACATTTTGGGATAGAGTCCACAGACTTAAAGGGGAGGTGGCAGAGCAATTCAAAGTGGAGTCATCTGCATATTGAATGCAGGTGGCTATTGGGATGACTGCACAGGTCATTAATAAAGATAGAAAATAATAGGGGTCCTAATATAGAGCCCTGCGGGACCCCAAGGGTGATAGGTAGAAGGGAAGATAGTTTGTTCTGCCATAGTACAGCCTGTTGTCTACCACTCAGATAAGATTTGAACCATTGAATAGCCTGGTCATCTAGGGGAATAGTTTTAAGTGTGTGTATGAGTAGTTGGTGGTTGACCATGTCAAATGCTTTGGAGAGATCAAGAAAGAGGGCAGAGAAAGCTTATTGTTGTTTCAGTTTTGATTAATAACATTGGAGAAGGAGAGAAGGGCTGTGGTTGTACTGTGGAATGGTCTGAAAAAATGCCAGGAGATTGTGCTGAATGAGATGGCTCAGGAGTTGTTTATGGCAGCACTTCTCCATAATTTTAGCCAGGGGTGACAAAATAGCTATAGGTCTGTAATTTGACAGTTCAGTGGAACTGCCCCCTTTGTGGTGTGGAATAATATGGGATGTCTTCAAGATGGAGGGGATAATGGCTTCTGATATAGTTCTATTGATCAGGCTAGAGATCGAATATGCTATGCCATCCACAGCTTTTTGTAGATACTCAGCTGGGAGGAGATCTGCTGCAAGGGTGGTAGGTTTTAGTTTCTTGATTAGGGCACGAATAAGTGATGAGGAAACTGGTTGAAAGTTAAAGGGGAGTTGAGAACTAGGTGCGGTGGCATTAGAACTTGGGAAACTGGGAGATAGTTGGTTAGGTAGTGACTGGATAGTTAATTGGCAATGTCTTCCGAAGGTTTTTGGATGGTAGCTGAGGGGGTAGGAGTTGTGCATTGCCCTAGGTGAATAAGTTTATTTATGCCTGCCCAAAACTTTTGCGGATTCTTTGATGCTTCTGTTGTAAATGGCAGTTGATTTTTTTTATCTAGGGTGGTAGATTTTTTAGTGTTGTTCCTTAGTTGTCTAAATCTAAGTTGATCTAAGGGGGACTTTGTGGTATGCCAAGTGGTCCAAGTTTTGTTTCTAAGTAAGGTAATTTGTCTGGTTTCTTTTGAAAGCCATGGAGCAACTTTTGCTTTAGTTCATATAGAACATACAGGTGCATGGGTATCAAGGATGGCTAGGAATTTGGTGAATTTGGTGTTGAAATATAATGCAGCTTCTTCAAGTGGTAGATGTTTTAGGACTGCCCAGTTACATGCCTTGAGTTCATTCTGGAAATTAGCAGGGTTAAAGTTTTTGTTGTTTCTAATTGTTTTGTAAGTAGGTTGGTGGGGGATGTCAGTCTTATGCTTGATTATATAGGTAAGAAAATGGTCACTTATGTCTTCAGGTCAGGTACTGGCCCTATACATGTGGGGATGGTTATTAATGAGTATCCAATCTAGAAGACTATCTTTGTTGTTAGGTTTACTGATCCTAGTAGGGGAGGATATGATCTGAGTAAATCCATATAGATTTACATGGATGGTCAGAGATTCTGAGGAACAAATATTCCAGTCGATGTTGAAGTCTCCTAGAACAATGGCTTCTTGAGGGTAGTTACTAAACAGCCAAGAGAAGATATCTTCTAGGGTGTTTGCATTATTACCTGGGGAATGTAGACACAGGCTATGTTAATACTTTTGTTTTTATTAATTTGACGCATTAAGAAGGTACTTCCAAAGCTGCACTATTTCTTCACGTGCTAACTTCCACACTTCCATTGGTATTCTGACAATCCCTGATGAATTTCCCTTTGCCATTCTCTCCCAAGCTTTCTTTATTTGCTCTTCTATTTATTTTCAATAAACTCTTTTTCTCCTCTTCCACCACTTTCTGCCATCTTTTCCTCCTTTTATCTCCACAACTCTCCCTCTTCTTTCTCCTGCTCCTCTTTTTTTATAAAGCACTTCTAATACCTTTCAAATTCTCTCAAAAATTATTTCAGTTTACTCCCCTGGCTTTCTTCTTTACTCAGCTGAATTTTGTAAATTGTCTACCTCCTGTTACCTTACTGCCAGTCTTGGTCACCTTGGGGTTAACCATCCCTATGTAAATTCTCAACCGATGCCCTTTTTCTGCATATCCTTTAATCTTCCCATTTTTGCACTATTTACTTTATCTCTCTTTCTTTCACCACTCAGTTGTGTGCTCTCTCTCTCTCTCTTCCTTCCCCTTTTTTCTCATTTAATTCCCTTCTCAATTTGTCTGCGTTGCTTCTTCTCTGCTTTTGTCTCAATCCCAGATATTTTTCGCTTATTGCTTCTGTTTTAATCCTATCCCACAATTCCCCCTCATCTCTTTCCTTTGTCCTACAGCTTTTCTTATTATATTGACTATCCAATCTCCTTCTGTCGCTTTCTCTAATAGGTTTGCTGGGAGTCTCTATTGCCTCTCCAAATTTATTTGCTGCTGTAGACTTGAAACTAGTCCTTTCATAAATCTGTAAGCTGCATGGGCTCAGCTGTGGCTTCAACAATCACTTCCTTCTGTTCTAGAATTACATATCCTCTATCAATTCTAGACCAACGAATGTACCTGTATTCTTCCGTATTTCCCTCTCCTTGTCTTATGTCCACTAAACCAATTAGTCTGCAATAGTTTTTTTAGAATCTCCCTTCTTTTGCCACTTTTCCTCTTCTGATCCTTTTTCTACTTCATGTGTTTTCACCATTATATTTCAGTGTCCTATTACTGTTATTATTATTATTATTATTATTTTCTACTCCCTCCATTAATCTTATCAGTTTTGCCATCATCTCTTTTAATACTGGAATTGTTGTCTTTGGCGGTACTTATACCCAGATGATGATAATTATTCTTCCTTCAACTTGTCCTTTTATGCCTCCATACTTTCCTTTCCCATCTTCAAGCCTATCCGTTATCTCTAATGGAAGGGTGCATTTTGTCTGTACTACAGTCCCCCCCCCCCTGCACTTAATGCAACTTTATATCCACCCTATTAAGGTTTGGTGCTGATCCTGTGTTAATGTGTTTCTTCCAATGCCATTATGTGTGCATTCATGTTTCTCATCTATCCCAATACTCTTTGTCTCTTCACCCTAGCTCCTAATGCATTAGCATCCCATCATCTAACACTCACTTGGAATCCCCCTACTTACGTTTCTTTCTTCTTCTCTTCTTGACAACCCTCCCTTCCTTTCCTTCAGTTCTCTCCTTTCTTCCCATCTTCTTCCCTTTTCATTCTCCTTAATTGTTTCCTGTTTTTAAATTATGATCGTCTCCAGTGTCATATAGTTCTACATCTATATCAGTCTATCCACACCTCTTTTCCCCATTTTTACACATGGTGTCAGGGAATCACTTTAGCAGTTGCAATCATCTAGAGCTAAGGGTTACACTGCTAGGTGGCTAGCTCTGCTGAGGCTATTCATCTGTACCACACACTTGCATGCACACTCACACCTATTGGAAATTTAGAATGTCCAATCCACCTACTGCATGTCTTTGGAATGTGGGTTCAGCTGGAGGAAACCCACGTGAATGCAATCGGAACAGACAGACTCCAAACAAGAACCGAACCAGAGAAACATATTTCCACCACTTCTATTGTCAGAGATATTCCTACCCTGATTTGCATGTAGTGCCTCTTTTCCCATTCATCTACATAATTATGACAATACTACTCAACCACATGGGAATCCCTTTTTACCTGCTATTTTTTCTCTTCCTCTTTTATTGCCATTACTCTTTCTTTTGCTCTTTCGTTGTTTTTCTGTATATATATATATATATATATATATATATATATATATATATATATATATATACTCTTGCCAGGTTGTTTACCCTCTTGTGCCTTTGACATCTTATAATATTGTGCCCCTTTCATTTCCTACTTTCTACACCTACCTTACTTTCATTCCCTGTCCTCTCACACTTTTGTGTCTTTCTTAAAGTGAGCCTCCCCCTGAGTTTGCTTTTGTCTCTCCTTTTACTTGCACTATTTACTGCACAGTACTTTCTCATCTCCATGTTTCATTTACTATAAGCAGTGTAACTCATTTTTGTGTTGTATTTCTCCACCCCTTCTACAGCTCTGAGTTCTGCCTCCTCAGCCTACCCCTCTCTTTTTGATTTCTCTCCGTTTCAGTTTACATTGCCTATCTTAGTCTTCTGATCCGTGTATTGCCCTTTGACTTATCTTTTATTCTTATAACTACCTTCCTTCTTACCTCTTGTATTGCCCCATCTTCTTTTTATTATGTGTGCGTTATGTACTTACATTCATTTATTATGTCTCTATAGTTGTGGCATATACCTGCCTCCCTTCCCTCTCTCTGATCTTGTCTGTTCCTCTCTCTATGTACCTTCTTTTCATTACTGCCTCGATATTTGTGAGGTTTCCTATTCCCAAGTGTCTGCACTCTCAGCTCTATTTTGTTGTGCTAGGATTGAATCCTTACTTTAGTTGGTATGTCCCTATATACTTAATCCCCCCCTTCTCTCCCTATATACGTAACCCCCCCTTCTCTCCCTATATACATAATCCCCCCCTCCTCTCCCTCTCTCTCTCCTGTTCTGTCAGTCCACTCTGCCATGTACATTATGTGCTTTGCTACCCAGATGGGAAGAGGTGGCCAACAATTCTTCTGCAACCATTCATTTTTGAATTAACCATCTGTTTACGTAAATATACTTCAGCAATAAACACCCTAATATGCTTATTAACAATAAGATTGTCTATCTCAGAATGAAAAAGAGAACAGAAAGAAAACAAGAATAATAATGCCCGTATTATTTCTTATACTACGCATTCCAGTCTCCATACTCTGTCATTTTCATCCACTCCTTCACTTTATTCTTGCTCTGTTTGATCCACTGCATTCAGACCCATTCTTTACCTTACCTTAAGATATTAACCCCTTCTTTTAATTTTTGTTGTTTGCGAAAGAATGGAAAATAGTCCATCTCCTACTCTTTGGCTCCCTGGGTTGCCTGCATGCCTTCTGGTTGCTCCATGTTTAGTCTGCTATTCTCCTGACCTACTCCAGATCTGTGATTTTCTGGTTTCTAGGGAGACGGCAAAGCCTCCTCTAGGCTTGTAATGATGTAGTACCTCCATTTATGGAAAGCCTTATAGTAGTCAGGTATAGCATTCACCATCTTATACCCTTCTTATGTACCCTCATTACTAGTGCAATGGTGCTTCTCCCCTTTCTGTTCTCATAGGAGAAGTCTTTGTTCATGAAGATTCTCTCACTCCTCCCATCAATAGTTTGTTTCTCAGGATCCAGATCTTGTCTAAAATTCTTTCTTTTTGTTTGAATTTCTGAAACCACACTATGATCTGCTGAGCTTTCCTATTTGTTCTGTCTGCTTCTGGTCTTCACATTGTCTGATCCACCCTCGCTACATGGATTTCATCTACAGGTATTTCTGTCTATTTGGCCAATGAATCTTTCACAACAGCATCCTAAGCACACAATCAGTTGTGAGGGATTTGGGCATCCAGGTTGATAGCAACCTGACTTTTGACCACCATGTTGCTTCCGTTGTACGGAATGCTTTCCACATGACCCACTTATAAGTAAGGGTATCTCATCTAGGGACAAGGAGGTCATAATATCCCTGTAGTCTTCCCTTATAAGGCCCATTATTGAGTACAACGCCCCTTTCGACATGTACCTCGCAAAGCACATGCCGCAGCTGGAGAGACCACAGAGGTTCCTCACCAGGAGAATCCAGGGCCACAAACATCTATCCTACACTGACAGGCTAAAATCCCTGTCCCTCTACTCAATCTCATACAGACTCTTTAGAGCTGACCTCTGTCTGGCATACAAAGCAATCTCGGACCCCGGCTCGATGGGACTGCTGCATATCCACAAGTCAAGCTCCACTCAATTAACCCTCACGCATTATCTCAACCTGGTCTGTGAAATCAATAAGGCTTGTTTGCATGAAAGATTTGTGTCCCAGAGACTCCTCCATCTGTGGAATATACTCCCTCTCCATGTCAAACAAAGTACCTCTTTACCCCTTTTTAAATGCAACCTGGATAACTGAATGGGAAAATACACCCCTGGGATTTCACCTGTGTCCTTGCTGGACTGGGGTATTGGGTGCTGACTTGGTTAAACATGGGCTAAACTCTTGGGTAGGCTTATAAGGGCCTCAGGGGCAATAGCCTAGTAACTTCCTATGATCCTATGCCTCCTTACATTTGTGCTTTTCCATCCCTTCAGGCACTCCCATAATCTTGATATTTTTTCTCTCACCCTGTTCTTGAGCTCTTTAATTCCATGTAGTATAACCTTGCGTCTGCAGCACCAGCTCTTTCCTTCTCTTATAACTTCTTTTCCTTCATCATGAGTGCGCTTCACATCTTTGATTTCCTTCCACATTGTTGTGAGGATTACAAGGCCTTCTTGCTGTCCTTCCATCTCCTGTAGGGTCAGTGATATTAGTTTTTCTTATTCACTTTTTTTTGTTCTTTTTGGCTTTACTGACATACAGCTTATTTTTAGCTCTCGCTGTCAGTCTCTTTTTATCCTGGCAACAGACTCTGTATTTTCACCAACTTTTTCAATTGCTTCACAGGAAACAGAGGTACAAGTGTTTCTCAGAGAGCTGCCATACTGGAAGTCCACCAAAACATATTTTAAAATTAAAAAAATAATAATAAATAAGGCTGTTTTCTATGTGCAGTAATGCCCATGGAGTGGATATTATAAGGAAATCGTGGACCTTCCAAGGCTGTGGAAGGTGAGGAGACCAAGGGCCTTACAACACCGATGGATGGTCCATTCTTCCCTACAATGCTCACGCAGCTAGGTATTAACATGTAAATAACCTGCATTGATTCTGCCTCTATAGTACTAAATCAGATACGAAATAAAAAATACCCAGTTCTCCTCCAAATGAATTTAAGAAACTACAGCATTCATGGTTCAGTCTTTTGACTGTCATCTGTTATTTAGCAACATTTAAGGCAACTACTAGTGTAAGAAAAAAAACAGCTGTTGTAGAAGTTTAGCTATAATTACCCTCAATATCATTTACTACTATGTTATCATGTACATGCATGGATAGGCAACCTGCCCTACCAGTAGTGAGAATACTTGAGAGATGGCAAGGAAGGTTCTCCCATAAGCATAACTATGTAACCTTTCTTCTGGTCCCCAACTTACATATTCATTCTCCCTGTCCTACCTGGTGTAGTACCGTACATCATCCTATGGGGGGAGTAAGCATGCAAATATTACCTTACAACCACTGAAATTGTAAAGATGGTTGTGATTTGGCCTACATGTATGGTTGGAGTTTTGAGAAGCAAAAAGAGTATACAGATTTGAGAAAGGAGTACGTACTGTAGCAAGATGTGAATTTAGGTGTGGGTAAAACATGACAGCACCTTACAGGGCCACTTCCAAACTTTGCTATGGTGCTCACTAAGTTCTAATCACAACTCTAGTTGAGTAAGTCATTTAATCAGATCACAGCAGACATATGTACATATGGGTCATTGTTTCTTGGTTCACAATGAGCAAATAATAAAAAAATGAAGCAAATGCGTAAGCATGTGCATGAGTTTTGTAGCATGTGCATGAGTTTTGTAGCATGTGCATGTTTACAAGAAATTTTAATTCAAGTTGGCATTTGGCAAGAAAATGTCTCCTAGTCAATATTGGCTCATTTCAGCTGAACACATACTCCATATGCTTGTATTTTAAAACATCCCCATTTACTTGTAATCAGGAAACTATAGGTCCAAAAGTGATTATCAAATCTATCGAGATTTTTGTTTTATATTAGCATAAACTGCAGTACCGAAGTCACAGATGGTTTAAAAGAGATACACATACATATTTTATGCTTCTATCATTATAATATAAATATACATTATACATTATAATATACATGTCACAACTTTTTGATTTGTATATTTAAACATATATATAAGCAGTACTAGTTGGACTTTTTTTTTTTGGACAAATAATGCAAGTTGTCAAATTACAACATTCAAGTTCAAGCATGTCTGTATATATGTTCTGGAAAAACTCAAATATTGGTTTATGATTACATCACATGTCCAAAAACACTCACTAGATGACTGCTTCATTAGTCTGTATAATGTCTTTGCAGAAATTAAAGCATTTAAGAGGTTAGCAACCAGACGTCAAACTTTACATACCAGCATTATGTCACTGCAAACAAGTAAAAGATGTACATTCAGAAAAGATCCAGACAGAATGCACAGAATAAACTTAATTTTATTTTTAGGTGACCAACCAGTGATTACATCAGGATTAGACAACCATATAGGACTAAAATCTGCAGTCTCAAAGGCAGTGAGACAAGTTAGTTCTAACTAGCTGTCAGAAACTGTCCTGTGTCATGAAATACTGAAATACAGAATGAGTTATAAATAGACCACAGAAACACCAAGGTAGCACTTAAGTCCTTTATTAAAACTTTGTAAGAAGCACTTATTCCATGCAAGCAAACTGCTGAGTTTTACATTTTTTTGTAGGTTGCAGAAACTAAATGATAGATTAAGTGGAATTATTATTATTTTAAATATCCATCAGCTTCACAGTCCATGTCTTATTCTCCTAACAGAATACGTGGAGTTAAAGTCCACATTTTATACTTAGACATATTAAAATCAAACAGCATTAAGTTGTTGACTTGTATAAACATGTTTGCTGCAAATTTCACAACTATGTTATAGCATTGCTCAAGTTTTCATTTTTGTGAAGCCTGGAGGTTAGTAAGAATGGGTGTGTCATATAGAAGTGTGGGGAGGAGATAAGATGTGGCAAGTGTAGTTTTAGTTGCATGGGTCAAAAAGCTTTTGGCTCTGTAAAGCATCCCTAGTTTTTAATGAATTTTTCTTATGTAATTTTGTCTATGTAGGTTGAATGCAAGCTTATCATCCACTATCACCCCTAATAATTTGCTATAAGAAGTGATTTCAATAGTTATATTATGAAAGAGGAATTTGGGGAAAAAAGTTGTAGTTTGTTTTTTTTGGGTTGAGCATGAGTTGTGAGTTAGAAAGCCATGTTTCAGTGGCTGTTGAAGCTTTCTGAGTAATTTTTTGGAGGTGTACCATGTTGTCAGATGTGCAAATGAGAGTGGAATCATCTGTGTATTGTTTTAGAGTGGCCTGTTGTGTGGATGTATAGAGGGTGTTGGTGAAATGTTAAAGAGAAGAAGACCAAGGATAGAACCTTGTTCTACACCAGTGATGACTGGGAGGTAAGGAGAGAGCATGGAGTGCTCTTTTACTGACTGATACCTATTGGACAGGTAGCTTTTGAGCCACAGAAGGGTGGGCTGAGACAGACCTAGTGAGGACATTTTAAGTAGATGTTTGCTATAACAAACTGCATTGAAGGCTTTAGACAAGTCTAGAAATAAGGAATTAGTCTAGGAATAAGGAACACTTTTTTTTTTCAAAACAAGTTTATTGTTTTAACATATAAGAGAAATATCATAACAATTTTATACAAATAATTAAAAATAGGTATTATTATAATATTCAACAAAACAACTAAAGTATTTACAAAGACATCCACTACAATCAGATCAATTAATTAAACTAAAATACTGTGCTATTGAAATTAGAATTTTTTTAACAAATTTTGTAAATTATCCCATACAATAAAATGTGATGTTTTTCTAGTTGTTCTCATTCTAATTGTGCTTATTTCCATATGACACATTATATTCATAACATTTTTAAATTCATTGAACGAAGGAGGTGTATCTGAAATCCAATTTCTAGTTATTATTTTCCTAGCCACTGCTAGGATAGACCATAACAAGGGAAGCTTAATCTTTTAACACATTGAGGTACAGGTGTGTTGAATAATATAAGAGACTTAGAAATAATGAAATTATCTGTAAAAGAGCCTGCAAAAATTCATTAATTGACTTCCAGTATTCTTTCAACTTCATACAGTCATAAAACATATGAGCCCAGTCAGCATTAATTTCTACATTACATCTCTTACATAGATTATCTTTATTATTAATTTTATTCATCATCAAAGGTGTATAAAAAGATCTATGTAAAAATTTCCATGTATAAAGTCTCCAGACAATGGAAGATGTAGTTCTATAAGCAGATTCCAATATATATTGTTTATCTTGTTGAGTTGGTGGGTCCCCATTAATAGAGGTGAAATAATTCCAGTATGAATCTACATTGTAAAAAGTTTCTTGTCTGATAATTTTATGTATATATGAAAGTTTACCTTTATCAGAAACTTTATGCTGTAAATTTATTATCAAGTAATCAATCAGTTTTGGAATAGATTCTTTAACTGTTATAGACATTAGATCTATTCTATCAATGAGATGTTGTCTAAAGATCTGAACCTCTAACCAGCAAGTTTCTCTTAGATCAAATTCTTGTTTTAAGAAATCTAGATTTTTAACTTTATTATCAGATATCAGCTGATACCAGTACTTTAGATTATTATCTATAGCTAAATGAGCTCCTTCAGAAGTAGATGACATAAGCATACCCTGAGTATAAATTATAGGAATACAATAAAATTCCATTCCCTATACTTAGGGTGCATGAATATAAAGTTACGATAACTAATAATAATATTTAATGGGTAACAGACCATATGTTTAGGTGTAATAGGTGAAGTACAAAATTCCTTTAGCAACCACAACATGGAGTTATTTATAATCATATTTTTATGTGTTAAGGAGATTTTCATGAAGTGCATACTAATTAGCTCCCAATAATCTTTCCATTTTGCGACATATGACCGATCTATTAATAAAGTAATAACTTTTATAATAGAAGAGATAATATATAAATTAAAGTCTGGAAAAGAAATACCCCTTGAGACCAGCTATTAGTATGTTTCTTTAATGCAATCCTAGGTCTATTAGGTGCCCATAAGAAATTTAACATTAGTGTATTCAGTTTCTTGATAGTTATTTTTGTAGGTGAAAGTATTATTGATTGTATTAAGTATAAAATCTTGGGGAATATTATCATTTTAATAATTGTAAGTCTCTCCTCCATAGTAAAAACATATTATTCCAGGTATTAAAAGATTTTGTATATTAAGAAAACAGGTATTATAGTTATTATATATAATAGATTTAATATCTTTAGATAGTATTATACCTAAATAAGTTATCTGACCTGAGTTGGGTACATATTTAGTAAAATCACTAATGAGAGTATTTTTCGTGTATACATAGGTAGTATTTTAGTTTTTCTTCATTGAATATTAAACCAGAAATACTTTTAAAATTCATCATTTTATCAAATAAAGACTGCATAGAAGAATTAGATCCTGCTGATGTAATTAGAACATCATCTGCAAAAGTTGAATTTTTGATGTTGTATTTTCTTCTATTTCAAAACCCTCTATGTCAGTACTGTTTCTAATCAAATTAGCCCAAGGCTCCATTACTAAAGTGAATAATAGTGGAGAAAGTGGACATCCTTGCTTTGTACCTTTAAGAATGGGTATTTTTGTGAAACATATGTTCCTACCTTAATATAAGCCAGCGTTCCTTTGTATACATGCTCAATTAAATTTACAAATGCATCAGAGAAATTTGTGCATTTCAGTAAGGTAAACAGATAGTCCCAACTTACTGAATCAAATGCTGAACCTATATCAAGACTAATAAGTGTTAAATCTTTCTTTTTCCTATTTGCAAAATCAATTAATGTTAAAGTTCTTCTTATATTATCAAAAGTATTTCTATTTACAATGAAGCCCGTCTGATCTATGTCTATAATGCGGGATAATTGTCTTCAATCTATCAGCAAAATACTCATAAACATTTTATAATCAACATTAAGTAATGAGATGGGTCGATATGAAGAACATCTAGTTGGATCTTTATTAGGTTTTAAAATTGGTGAAATAAATGTATATTGCCAAGATGGGGGGGGGTTATTAACTCAGTTTGGGCCAGAATAAAACCTTATGTATTAATGAATATGTAGTTTTAGAAAGGATTTTATATATCTCTGGTATAATGCCATCATTACCCGGTGCTTTGTTTGATTTAAGCTTATTTATTTGTGTAATAACTTCTGTATATGAAATACTCTTGTCCAATAGTTTAATCTGTTGTTTATTAAGCTTTTTATTCATGTTTGTGGTTATAAACTCCTTTATTTTATCTTTAGGTTCCATGTTAATGTTGTTATGGTTAATCTTGTGAAAGTGATTTCTAAATTCATCCAGTATTTCTGGTATACTAGAAACATTCTTCTTTTTCCTTAGAGAAAAGATTTCTTTGATATGGTTTTGTTTATTCAATCTTTTTGTTTTATTTTTAAGTCTATGTAAGTATTTGGGGCTTACTGAATAAGACAAAAACTTGTATTTCTCTAAAGTTATTTTAACTTTATGAGTTAAAATTTCTTTGTATTTCTCATTTAGTTTGTTTATTTCTTCAATAACTTTCTTGTCCATAATATTTTCTTTATTATTATGTTTATAAGAGTCTAGTTTACTTTGAATATCTAACAATTCCTTATCCCAATATTTCCTTTTGTTATTATACCATCTGATACTTTGTCCATATAGATATGATTTTAAGGCATCCCAAACATAGACAATGGAGACTTCAGGAGTATTATTTATGTCTAGAAGGAACACTTTTAACAAAGATGTTTCTTGTTTAAAAAAGGGGGCAGGAATTTAATATTTTATGTAATGTTGCTTATGTTATATGATATATAACAATATATGTGAAGCATAATGTTAATACAGTTTGATTACGTTTACATAAATGTAAATGTGTCTATGTCACAAGTGATAATTAATAAAGGTGTTTAAAATAAATAAATAAATAAATAAATATGACTAAATTTGCAGATGATTGCAAATTAGAAGCTGTTATTGAATCACCCATTGACATAAATGTTTTCCAGAAAGGGCTGATACAGTCAAACAACTGGTGTCAGAGCCATGGACTAAAACTAAATGCCAAGAAATGTATAATATCATTCATTAGGAAGTCATCTTCCCTGGTAACTATCATATTGACAACATACCCTTAAGAGTTGACCCAGTAGTTAGAGACTTGAGGGTACACATAGATAGTAATCTAGCCTTTAACCATCACGTGTCTACAGTAATGAGGAAATCATTCTATGCTGTGCAACTTATAAACAAATGTATAACATCTAGATCCAAGGAAGTCATTGTTCCACTGTATTTGACATTCATCACACCTGACATTTAGTACAGTGCCCCCTTTGGTATGTATCTAACCAGGCATATCCAACAATTGGAAAGTCCACAGAAGTTCCTCACTGAAAGAATACAGGGTGTAACATGCCGATGTAGACTGCCTCAGGGCCCTATGCCTGTTTTCTGTCTTCTACAGGTTGTTGAGGCGAGATTTATGCCTGGAAAACAAGGCATTGTCAGACCCCACTTTGATGGACCTCCAGGATATCCACAAAACAAAGAGCACCAGAATTACCTGTTTTAAACTCTTAAACCTTGACTGTGTTATAAATAGGACATGCTGGAGAGACATGTATGTATCCCAGAGACTACTCCTTTTCTGGAACAGGCTCGCTATCCATATGAAGCACAGTTCCTTCCTAACTCAATTCAAATGTAACTTGGACAATTGGATGGGGAGCAGAAAATTCATCCCTGGTTTGGCACCTATGTCTCTAATGGACACAGGTACTTTATAAATGGTTCATCTCCCTGGACTCTGCTTGCAAATGTTTCACCTCCCAAGTCCCTACTTATACTTATCAGGGTACCAGAACTTGTCAGAAATTAGTGATGCATGGCTAGACTTAAATAGGTCCTTGTGGTCATTAGCCTAGTAAACATTTATTAGCCTATGAACTCAGACATTTGTAATAGATATCAGATGTGTATACTGCTCTACAAAACAGTACTATCCAGTGAATTTTACCAGTGGTCTTAGTGTTGACCTCTCTCATTTCTATTCATATTTCAAACATATTTGCACCTTAATGTTCATTCCTGACTTCCCACCAGACATTTCTCTAAACACTACTCACTGTCTCCTGTCTATCGACTAATCTGCTATGCCTCTTACCAGCTTGAACCACATGAGTGACCTTTGGCTTTCCTACTGCCTTGGTGTCCCAGACCGATTAGAAAGCTACAATCATTACGTCCTCTAAATCCCAGATGTGTGCATTATTTATAACTCACTTATGGACTGCACCAGATTGGAGTAGTAATGCATTTACTGAGTAAAACCACTCTGATTGTTGTCTGGTACATGAATGGCATTCAAGAACTTGCCTAACCTGCCTAGAAGAATAATTTCTATCGACTTTCCTTGGCAGAATGTGATGCTGCCTGATGTCTGTGAATTCCTTGCTCCTTGATGTAAACTTCCTTCAGCATCACTACTGTAGACAGACTCTGTCTTTTAGTACTACCCCAGAGTGTATGGAGAGGCCGAGCAGCTTTAGTAAGCACATGTTGAGTATTTCAGCCAGTTCTTTTAAATATACCTGGCTGGTAAATTTCCTGATCACTCTCACTTGTCATCTTTCAGCAGTCTGTGTCTTCTACCACCTCTTTCTTGATTATTGATTTATCTGTTAATTTTTCCTCTGTCTGATTTATTTTACCTTCCTATGCTAGTACACTGTCTTTGTACGCTTGGTGAGGACTTCAAAAAATGTTTAGTATATCTGCCTACTCTGATATCTTCAAAATAATAGTCACAGAGCTTATGGAGGTCAATGGTTAAGGTGTTTGCTTTACAAACAAAGTATAGGGTTTGATTCTCACTTTTGATGTGTCATAAATAAGACATGAGTGACATAAATAAGACATGTTGGCAAAACAGACATGTGTCTCAGAGGATCCCCATACCTTGAAACAGGCTCTCCATCCATGTGAAGCAGAGTCCACTACTAACCCTATTTAAGTGTAACCTTGACCAATGGTTGGAAGTTGGAAATTTACCCTGGATCAGGCCCCCGTGCCTCTAATAGACAAAGGCAGACAGACATTAATGCTCAAACTAACATACCCCCCCACACATAACCTCTAAAAATTTCCTAAGGAACATACCTCCTCCTAATAAACTTCCATGATATTTAGTGACACAATTGGGTTAGATTAGATAACTAGGCTTATAAAGTCTCTAGTAGCTGTTAGCCTAGTAAATACCTATGAATGTACAAACATTTGCAGAGTACAGTTCAGTTCAGCAAACACTGTTCACATGACAGACTAAGCTGCACCTCCTGTCTCTGTAAGCCTCCTTCATCTTTATCTACCATGATGTAAACAGTAAATTATCAACATCTTGATTTCTATGTCTGGCTAATCAGTCCACACTAGATTTCCGCAATGTACTTATTTTTGTAAAAATTTGCATGTACTGTAAATAAATATGACAACACAAAGCACATATTTTATCTTTGGATTGTTATTTGTACCTAAATGTTAGCATGCTTTTTCATAGCACTAATCCCTCACTTGCTTTTATCATAGTATGAGACCCATATTGTTACTTTATACCTTGTATGTCAAATGACTGCCCTGGTTTGTATCTGAAAATTTTCGTTACATATCAGCATACCTACCTGGATATCAATTGATTGCACCATTTTTAAACCACTTACCCTGGTGAGATTCTCTGTGGCAGCAAGATGAGCTGGGCAGACCAGACTTCCCTGTCCCCGTCCCTATCCCCAGTAATAGTATCCCGCTCATCTTGCAGGATCCCAAGATAGTAGCAGGCATAATGAAATATATAACAGATTCAAAATAACTAAAAGCAACTGAAAATTTGATCCCTGAGCAACAGGAATGTATTAACATTCAGAGAATGTAACTCCTTGAGAAACTGGAATTTATTAAAATGTGTACACTGTTACAAATTCTGTTGGTGCCTTGACTCAGCCTTCTATGGACAGACAGTGTCTGAGTCTTAATAAATTCCATTTATTTTTAGCTGTTTTATAATTTACTATTTAGTAGTTGTCTAATGGTTAAAGATACAACCACATAGGCATTTTCTAGGTCTATTCTGAATCTTTCTTTCAGTGGGCTATGCTGAGTACACATCCTGCAGGTGGCACATATGGGGCAATCTTACAATACACTCAAACATGGGGTTACACCAAAGGAATTTAGTAGCCTAGACGACATACCCCTTTGGTACTCCCCTACCAAACCTTTGCAGAAACAAAGTTTGACAGCTTACAATCTGTCATTAAATGATTACAGTCATGATTATTTATTAGACAGCTTGCAAACTGCTTTCCAAACTTCTGTTTTTTCTATCTTTAAAAGCAGAAGTTGACAGTTTATAAGCTCATCCTCAGCCTGTCACTGGGTTTGTTCCTGATGCCCAAAAGACAGTCACAGTGACTCCCCTACACAAGGGTTGCCACTATACAGATCCAGGTGATTATAGACCCATCAGCCTCACCAGCCTTATATGAAAAGCCATGTAATGTATCATAGCAGAACTTATTTAGGCAGAGATAGGCAACTGTAAACCTTAATCTGCTTGGTTTTGTGAAGGCAGACCCTGTCTACTGAACCTAGTAAATGTCTTTGAAATGGATATAGAGGCTGCAGACAGTGGTCATTTTGTGCACACTGCTTATTTTAACTGAACCAAGGCTTTTAACACTATCCCCCATGAGGGTTCATATTACGTTATCAAAAGATAATGTAATCGAATGATCAAAACTTCGAAATGGCAGCATTTTGAAGATTGCATTGTGGGATTGCAGTACAGTGAGGATTGGAATATTTGCCCTTTCTTCACTGCAGTGCGATCTCGGAGTTGGAATATATATTTAGTGGGGGGTGTGGGGAGCACAGCCCCCCACAATACAAGCTTCAAAATGCTGATATTTCAAAGTTTTGATCATTCTTTTACGTTATCTTTCGATAATGTATTATGAACCCCCTCCATGATGGTATTCTTGAAAACTGTGACATAGTTAATGTAAATCCCTATGTTGTCTGCTGGATTGCAAACTGGCTAGCCAACAGATTCCAAGTTGTGAAAGTTGTCGGTACCCTCTCTGATCTAACAACTGTAATTAGTGGGATGCCACAGTGATCGGTGTTTGTCCTGCTCATATATGGCATTTATTTTGCAGACATCTAAACCAGTATTCCTGAAGTATGGTTGACCAAGTTTGTTGATGAATGTAAGCTAGGCACAGTTAACTGCTACTAAATTGCTCCAAAAAAGCTAGAAAAATGCACATACCTGGTGTACTGAAAATGGTCTCAATATAAATTCAAAAAAATACAACACACTAGCATTCTGCAAAACATTAATACATGCATGCATAAATATGTACACATGTAAAATAACTAAATAAAAATGGATTTGAGCGTTACTTTTGTATCACGTACAGTTCTGTTTTGAGGTTTTTGCTGGCCACCTGTGCACTGCGGATTTGCCTAACCACAGCACAAAGCCAGATGGCTACTACTGTGCCTCTGTGAATGGTGTACTGTGTGTCTATATGTGTAACCTATATACTGTATGTATGTATGCATTTTGGTTCAGTAGTCCATTTCTTACATTTGGGTTGTCCTGAATCAGATTAATGGGCAAGTCATTTTTACTTTTTAGCACTTTCATGATGAAACATGCAACACTAATATTTAGTGTAATGACAGCTGCATATATAGTAAAGAGCACCATCTTGCATATTTTTTGTTTGTTTGCCCTCAATTTATATAGTGCATTGTAATGCTGGTTTGCACTAAACCACAGCTCTTGCAAAACGTATTTGTACGAGCAATATTAAAAAAAATGTTCCTATTTTGGGGCCATGTTCCCGCATTATTTATGACTTTGTCCATATTTCTTGCTCTTACAGGTTTGGAAGTATGGTTCCCAGTTAACTTAATGGCCCAAAGGCTGTGTTTTCAGGCTGTATCACTCATGTGATGCATTTGACACTTTAAACATGCATTCTGATCAGCTGTTTATGTATGTAATGTTATTTTGGTAACATCTTGGCATGTGTAAGCTGTATACACTAACGTGGTTTGCTGCTTGCTGCTGCAGCTTACTCATTATTCTGCTTTGTATCCATGGGCTCAGCTCATCTACAAGAATCGTCCGTGTTAGAAGATCCCAACTACCAAGCTTACAAAGGACAATACCGCCATTGCAGTCCATTCCTTCATTTTCAGTAGTCAAATCACCACAGCCATGCATCCAGGCCTGCTTCATTTCATTTCCTGTGCTGCCTTAGCAACTGTTCTCTGCCTTGCTCCTGTGTATACAAAAAAAAAAAAAAAAAACATTCAGAGCACCTGCCACCTGACTGACTGACACGAGAAGGTTGTATAACTTGTAGGACTCGTGACCTTAAGGTTTGAGATGTCACTGTTATTCTCAGCTAGCACAGGTGGATGGTGACTATTTCTGAAAGCAGTGAAGTATTTCAATGCAGTTAGTTCTGGAAGATTCCTGGAAAAGGACTGAGATACATTGTATAGGTGTATGTGCATGTTGGGCTGGCACAATACTCCAAATTTCAGCCAGAAGGGCTATTACAGGTTTACAGGTGTTAGACTAATTTATGTTTCTGCATCCTGGTTTTGAACTGCCAGCCTTCATCTGTGCATTTGTACCCTCCTTCCTGTTTCATTCATGATCCTGCAGAACTCATACTGAGCTGATGCGAGCCCACGTATGAAATCTGTCCATGAAAGCAGGCATGTCAATCATGCATACAGAGTTTTAAGGTTTTACTGTACAAGCAAATTTTCTTACTGTTGGGAACAGGCAAATGTGTATGAGTCTACTCTGATATCATGAAATATTCTGCCTTTAGAATGAGAAGAAACTCTGAAAGATTTTATTTGTTGGAGCAGCACATGATCAGATATCATTACAATCATTATACCCGCTGCTGGTTGATTACTGCTATTTTCTCTTACAGCTGATAGAAGTACCTGTAAACAGAATCTTCATAAGAGAGCACCCCCCGCCCCCCACCTGCATACAGCTGGTACAAAAGGAGGGAAGACAATGAGCCACAGCAAGTTGAAAATAAGAGTACACTGTAGAAAGACAGAGTCAGAACTGTCTTGGGAGTTAGAAAGAAACAAATCTAGATGTGAAAAGAAAATGCAGATTTGTACTCAGGAAATGGCAGGAATATAACAGTCTAAGGAATACAGCAGTTTATCAAGAAGAAATTCAATACTCAAAATACTAGAGTACTTAGCATAAATTCAGCTAGTGAGAAAAATATAACATTTATATATATATATATATATATATATATATATATATATATATATATATATATATATATATATATATATATATATATATACTTATTTATTTGTTTATATTTGTCGAGCAACAATGCCCAACATGGCAGTCATCACTTTAGGAGGGGTCCAGGAAGAAAAGCTCCACAAACATGAAATTACGTGAGCTCAATGTACATCAAGAGCAACGTTAAGCCAAACTGAGTTGAGAGAGCATGGTTTAGAGCAATGAGAATTGTAACTGTATTATATATCATGTATACACAGTGAACACCACTGTGATATAACGAGAATTGTAACCATAATATATATCATGTATACACAGAGAATACCACTCTGATATAACAAGAATTGTAACCGTATTATATATCATGTATACACAGATAATACCACTTCGATACAATGAGAATTGTAACTGTATTATATATCATGTATACACAGAGAACACGATTGTGATATAACAAGAATTGTAACTGTATTATATATCATGTATACACAGAGAATACCACTCTGATATAACGAGAATTATAACTGTATTATATATCATGCAGACACAGAGAATACCACTCTGATATAACGAGAATTATAACTGTATTATATATCATGCATACACAGAGAATACCACTCTGATATAACGAGAATTGTAACTGTATTATATATCATGTATACACAGAGAATACCACTCTGATATAACGAGAAATATAACTGAATTATATATCATGCAGACACAGAGAATACCACTCTGATATAACGAGAATTATAACTGTATTATATATCATGTACACACAGAGAATACCACTCTGATATAATGAGAATTATAACTGTATTATATATCATGCAGACACACAGAATACCACTCTGATGTAACGAGAATTGTAACTGTATTATATATCATGTATACACAGAGAATACCACTCTGATATAACTAAAATTGTAACTGTATTATATATCATGCAGACACAGAGAATACCACTCTGATATAACGAGAATTGTAATTGTATTATATATCATGTATACACAGAGAATACGACTCCGATATAACGAGAATTGTAACTGTATTATATATCATGTATACACAGAGAATACCACTCCAATATAACAAGAATTGTAACTGTATTATATATCATGTATACACAGAGAATACCACTCTAATATAACGAGAATTGTAACTGTATTATATATCATGTATACACAGAGAATACCACTGTGATATAATGAGAATTGTAACTGTATTATATTTCATGTACACTCAGAGAATACCACTGTGATATAACGAGAATTGCAACTGTATTATAGATCATGCAGACACAGAGAATACCACTCTGATATAAAGAGAATTGTAACTGTATTATATATCATGCAGACACAGAGAATACCACTGTGATATAACGAGAATTGTAACTGTATTATATATCATGTATACACAGAGAATACCACTCCGACATAATGAGAATTGTAACTGTATTATATATCATGTATACACACAGAATACCACTCTGATATAATGAGAATTGTAACTGTATTATATATCATGTATACACAGAGAATACCACTCTGATATAACGAGAATTAGAACTGTATTATATATCATGCAGACACAGAGAATACCACTCTGATATAACGAGAATTATAACTGTATTATATATCAAGTATACACACAGAGTACCACTCTGATATAATGAGAAATGTAACTGTATTATATATCATGTATACACAGAGAATACCACTCTGATATAACAAGAATTATAACTGTATTATATATCATGTATACACACAGAATACCACTCTGATATAATGAGAATTGTAACTGTATTATATATCATGTATACACAGAGAATACCGCTCTGATATAATGAGAATTATAACTGTATTATATATCATGCAGACACAGAGAATACCACTCTGATGTAACGAGAATTGTAACTGTATTATATATCATGTATACACAGAGAATAACACTCTGATATAACTAAAATTGTAACTGTATTATATATCATGCAGACACAGAGAATACCACTCTGATATAACGAGAATTGTAATTGTATTATATATCATGTATACACAGAGAATACCACTCCGATATAACGAGAATTGTAACTGTATTATATATCATGTATACACAGAGAATACCACTCCGATATAACAAGAATTGTAACTGTATTATATATCATGTATACACAGAGAATACCACTCTGATATAACGAGAATGGTAACTGTATTGTATATCATATATACACTGAGAATACCACTGTGATATAATGAGAATTGTAACTGTATTATATATCATGTACACTCAGAGAATACCACTGTGATATAACGAGAATTGTAACTGTATTATATATCATGTATACACAGAGAATACCACTCTGATATAATGAGAATTGTAACTGTATTATAGATCATGCAGACACAGAGAATACCACTCTGATATAAAGAGAATTGTAACTGTATTATATATCATGCAGACACAGAGAATACCACTCTGATATAACGAGAATTGTAACTGTATTATATATCATGTATACACAGAGACTACCACTCCGATATAACGAGAATTGTAATTGTATTATATATCATGTATACACACAGAATACCACTCTGATATAATGCAAATTGTAACTGTATTATATATCAAGTATACACAGAGAATACCACTCTGATATAATGAGAATTATAACTGTATTATATATCATGCAGACACAGAGAATACCACTCTGATGTAATGAGAATTGTAACTGTATTATATATCATGTATACACAGAGAATACCACTCTGATATAACGAGAATTATAACTGTATTACATATCAGGCAGAAACAGAGAATACCACTCTGATATAATGAGAATTATAACTGTATTATATATCATGTATACACAGAGAATACCACTCTGATATAACGAGAATTATAACTGTATTATATAGCATGCAGACACAGGGAATACCACTCTGATATAACAAGAATTGTAACTGTATTATATATCATGCATACACAGAGAATACCACTCTGATATAACGAGAATTGTAACTGTATTATATATCATGTATACACAGGGAATACCACTCTGATATAAAGAGAATTATAACTGAATTCATCATGTACACACAGAGAATACCATTCTGATATAATGAGAATTATAACTGTATTATATATCATGCAGACACAGAGAATACCACTCTGATATAATGAGAATTATAACTGTATTATATATCATGCAGACACAGAGAATACCACTCTGATGTAACGAGAATTGTAACTGTATAATATATCATGTATACACAGAGAATACCACTGTGATATAACTAAAATTGTAAATGTATTATATATCATGCAGACACAGAGAATACCACTCTGATATAACAAGAATTGTAACTGTATAATATATCATGTATACACAGAGAATACCACTCTGATATAACGGGAATGGTAACTGTATTATATATCATGTATACACAGAGAATACCACTCCGATATAACAAGAATTGTAACTGTATTATATATCATCTATACACAGAGAATATCACTCCGATATAATGAGAATTATAACTGTATTATATATCATGTATACACAGGGAATACCACTGTGATATAATGAGAATTGTAACTGTATTATATATCAAGTACACTCAGAGAATACCACTGTGATATAACGAGAATTGTAACTGTATTATATATCATGTATACACAGAGAATACCACTCTGATATAACGAGAATTAGAACTGTATTATATATCATGCGGACACAGAGAATACCACTCTGATATAATGAGAATTATAACTGTATTATATATCATGTATACACACTGAGTACCACTCTGATATAATGAGAAATGTAACTGTATTATATATCATGTATACACAGAGAATACCACTCTGATATAATGAGAATTATAACTGTATTATATATCATGCAGACACAGAGAATACCACTCTGATGTAATGAGAATTGTAACTGTATTATATATCATGTCTACACAGAGAATACCACTCTGATATAACGAGAATTATAACTGTATTATATATCATGCAGACACAGAGAATACCACTCTGATGTAATGAGAATTGTAACTGTATTATATATCATGTATACACAGAGAATACCCCTCTGATATAACGAGAATTATAACTGTATTATATATCATGTATACACACAGAATACCACTCTGATATAATGAGAATTGTAACTGTATTATATATCATGTATACACAGAGAATACCACTCTGATATAATGAGAATTATAACTGTATTATATATCATGCAGACACAGAGAATACCACTCTGATGTAACGAGAATTGTAACTGTATTATATATCATGTATACACAGAGAATACCACTCTGATATAACTAAAATTGTAACTGTATTATATATCATGCAGACACAGAGAATACCACTCTGATATAACGAGAATTGTAATTGTATTATATATCATGTATACACAGAGAATACCACTCCGATATAACGAGAATTGTAACTGTATTATATATCATGTATACACAGAGAATACCACTCCGATATAACAAGAATTGTAACTGTATTATATATCATGTATACACAGAGAATACCACTCTGATATAACGAGAATTGTAACCGTATTGGTATATCATATATACACTGAGAATACCACTGTGATATAATGAGAATTGTAACTGTATTATATATCATGTACACTCAGAGAATACCACTGTGATATAACGAGAATTGTAACTGTATTATATATCATGTATACACAGAGAATACCACTCTGATATAATGAGAATTGTAACTGTATTGTAGATCATGCAGACACAGAGAATACCACTCTGATATAAAGAGAATTGTAACTGTATTATATATCATGCAGACACAGAAAATACCACTCTGATATAACGAGAATTGTTATTGTATATCATGTATACACAGAGACTACCACTCCGATATAACGAGAATTGTAATTGCATTATATATCATGTATACACACAGAATACCACTCTGATATAATGCGAATTGTAACTGTATTATATATCATGTATACACAGAGAATACCACTCTGATATAATGAGAATTATAACTGTATTATATATCATGCATACACAGAGAATACCACTCTGATATAACGAGAATTGTAACTGTATTATATATCATGTATACACAGAGACTACCACTCCGATATAATGAGAATTGTAATTGTATTATATATCATGTATACACACAGAATACCACTCTGATATAATGCGAATTGTAACTGTATTATATATCATGTATACACAGAGAATACCACTCTGATATAATGAGAATTATAACTGTATTATATATCATGCAGACACAGAGAATACCACTCTGATGTAATGAGAATTGTAACTGTATTATATATCGTGTATACACAGAGAATACCACTCTGATATAACGAGAATTATAACTGTATTATATATCATGCAGACACAGAGAATACCACTCTGATATAACGAGAATTATAACTGTATTATATATCATGTATACACAGAGAATACCACTCTGATATAACGAGAATTATAACTGTATTATATAGCATGCAGACACAGGGAATACCACTCTGATATAACAAGAATTGTAACTGTATTATATATCATGCATACACAGAGAATACCACTCTGATATAACGAGAATTGTAACTGTATTATATATCATGTATACACAGGGAATACCACTCTGATATAAAGAGAATTATAACTGAATTCATCATGTACACACAGAGAATACCACTCTGATATAATGAGAATTATAACTGTATTATATATCATGCAGACACAGAGAATACCACTCTGATATAATGAGAATTATAACTGTATTATATATCATGTAGACACAGAGAATACCACTCTGATGTAACGAGAATTGTAACTGTATAATATATCATGTATACACAGAGAATACCACTGTGATATAACTAAAATTGTAAATGTATTGTATATCATGCAGACACAGAGAATACCACTCTGATATAACAAGAATTATAACTGTATAATATATCATGTATACACAGAGAATACCACTCTGATATAACGGGAATTGTAACTGTATTATATATCATGTATACACAGAGAATACCACTCTGATATAATGAGAATTATAACTGTATTATATATCATGCAGACACAGAGAATACCACTCTGATGTAATGAGAATTGTAACTGTATTATATATCATGTATACACAGAGAATACCACACTGATATAACGAGAATTATAACTGTATTATATATCATGCAGACACAGAGAATACCACTCTGATATAATGAGAATTTTAACTGTATTATATATCATGTATACACAGAGAATACCACTCTGATATAACGAGAATTATAACTGTATTATATAGCATGCAGACACAGGGAATACCACTCTGATATAACGAGAATTATAACTGTATTATATATCATGCAGACACAGAGAATACCACTCTGATGTAATGAGAATTGTAACTGTATTATATATCATGTATACACAGAGAATACCACTCTGATATAACGAGAATTATAACTGTATTATATATCATGTATACACACAGAATACCACTCTGATATAATGAGAATTGTAACTGTATTATATATCATGTATACACAGAGAATACCACTCTGATATAATGAGAATTATAACTGTATTATATATCATGCAGACACAGAGAATACCACTCTGATGTAACGAGAATTGTAACTGTATTATATATCATGTATACACAGAGAATACCACACTGATATAACTAAAATTGTAACTGTATTATATATCATGCAGACACAGAGAATACCACTCTGATATAACGAAAATTGTAATTGTATTATATATCATGTATACACAGAGAATACCACTCCGATATAACGAGAATTGTAACTGTATTATATATCATGTATACACAGGGAATACCACTCCGATATAACAAGAATTGTAACTGTATTATATATCATGTATACACAGAGAATACCACTCTGATATAATGAGAATTGTAACTGTATTGTATATCATATATACACTGAGAATACCACTGTGATATAATGAGAATTGTAACTGTATTATATATCATGTACACTCAGAGAATACCACTGTGATATAACGAGAATTGTAACTGTATTATATATCATGTATACACAGAGAATACCACTCTGATATAATGAGAATTGTAACTGTATTATAGATCATGCAGACACAGAGAATACCACTCTGATATAAAGAGAATTGTAACTGTATTATATATCATGCAGACACAGAAAATACCACTCTGATATAACGAGAATTGTAACTGTATTATATATCATGTATACACAGAGACTACCACTCCGATATAACGAGAATTGTAATTGTATTATATATCATGTATACACACAGAATGCCACTCTGATATAATGCGAATTGTAACTGTATTATATATCATGTATACACAGAGAATACCACTCTGATATAATGAGAATTATAACTGTATTATATATCATGCAGACACAGAGAATACCACTCTGATGTAATGAGAATTGTAACTGTATTATATATCATGTATACACAGAGAATACCACTCTGATATAACGAGAATTATAACTGTATTATATATCATGCAGACACAGAGAATACCACTCTGATATAACGAGAATTATAACTGTATTATATATCATGTATACACAGAGAATACCACTCTGATATAACGAGAATTATAACTGTATTATATAGCATGCAGACACAGGGAATACCACTCTGATATAACAAGAATTGTAACTGTCATATATATCATGCATCCACAGAGAATACCACTCTGATATAACGAGAATTGTAACTGTATTATATATCATGTATACACAGGGAATACCACTCTGATATAAAGAGAATTATAACTGAATTCATCATGTACACACAGAGAATACCACTCTGATATAATGAGAATTATAACTGTATTATATATCATGCAGACACAGAGAATACCACTCTGATATAATGAGAATTATAACTGTATTATATATCATGCAGACACAGAGAATACCACTCTGATGTAACGAGAATTGTAACTGTATAATATATCATGTATACACAGAGAATACCACTGTGATATAACTAAAATTGTAAATGTATTATATATCATGCAGACACAGAGAATACCACTCTGATATAACAAGAATTGTAACTGTATTATATATCATGTATACACAGGGAATACCACTGTGATATAACGAGAATTGTAACTGTATTATATAATATGTACACTCAGA